>NW_015090849.1:2242703-2266780 GCF_001431845.1 Calidris pugnax
CTATAAACAGGGGATGGAAAATGCAAAGGACACCCAAAGTGCCAAGTGCTTCCCCCCGCAACAGTTTTGGTACCTGGTGACCACAAAGATGCTTTGCAGGGAACAACATTTCAGGGATGAGCACTAGGATGCACCTCTTGGGACGTGCGGATGCTCCTCAAGGAAAGAAGCAAGAAGAGCCAGAAAGAACAAGGTTCTTAAAAACCCTTGAGGGTTTTCAGTATTTCTTATTGTGGATGCTCTTGCCATCCACAGGAGCCCTTCCTTTCTCTCCAACCCAGCCAACTCCTTGGTGGCAATGCCATCCCACAGCAAGGACTCTCACAGCCTCTTTTGAGGTGTTTTCCCCCACTTTGAGCCACCCCATCAGCAGTGATGCCCAAGGCAGGGCATGTTAGGAAAACAAGGGGGAAGCCAAGTGGCACCATCACCGGGGCCCATTTTCACCACGATGGGCAGCCGATGGGGAAAGAAAAGGCAAAGGAGGAGGAAAAATTAAAATTAAAAATAAAAAAAAATACTTTGGAGACGTGGCAAAACGCAGCTTGGTGTTCCCATGGGAAACTCCTTCGCTGCCTCTCCCAAAAATCCAAGGCACATTCCTCCTCTTTCTTCTCTTATGGTCTGGGCACCATTTATTAAGAACAGCCAAAGGCGGAGAGAAATCCTCAGCGAAGGGCCCTGGAAGTGCTTCCAAAGGCTCCTGCCTGCCATGATTTACAGCAGCCCGCTCACAGAAGGGAAAGTCGAGAGATAAGACAAGTATTTTTACAGGAAAAGGAGTTAAGAGGGGAGCAAATATGGGTGGGTTTTGTGTCGAAATGCGCCGCTCTTGGAAGAAAAAGGAAACTGGGCAAAGAAAAGGTTTTTGGAGTCAGGTATTTGGGTGTCTGAGCAGATGGATTCAGGCTCATTGCTTTGTTCCCCAGCCCAAAATAAGGAAGAGAGGGGGATGAGGGGCACAATGTTTGTCACCCGTGGTCACATCGCTGCGGACCCCCTGGCAATGCCCCCAAAAGGGGGCAGGGGGGGATGAGAGGCTCAGAAGGGAGCTGGGGGGTCTGGGCTCTGCCTCCAGCCGTGCTGCTCGGGGGAGTTTGTCTTTCCTTCTGCTCAGGGAGCTGGCAGGGGCAGCAAGGACATAAGGGAGGCTCCTGCAGGACATTCCCACCGGCCGGTGCCGGAGCACGACAGGAATCTCCGCAGAGGCAGCGGGGGAGGATGCTCAGGGCGCTGCAGCTCTGGGTTTTGCCCAATTCTCTTCTCACTTCGGGCTTGTTCCAGCACTAGGGTTTGGGTATCTCATAGAGACGAGCCATGCACCTCTTCTTTTCATCCAGAGCCTTTTGGGGTGACCAGATTGCCAGAAAAGTGAGAGTTTTTTTTTCCAAACTCGAGGTGGTGTAACCCTGAGCCCTGGCTGCCCAGCCTGAGCCTCCCAGGGAGATATGGGCTGTGTCCCCAGCAGGGTGGCCAGCAGGGCCAGGGGGGAAATTCTGGGGGGAGACACCCCCCCCCCAGGTGCTGCCACCAGCTCTGGGGCCACCAACAGCAGAAGGACCTGTTGGAGCGGGGCCAGAGGAGGCCACAGAGATGCTGGGAGGGCTGGAGCCCCTCTGCTGGGAAGGGGGGCTGAGAGAGTTGGGGGGTTCAGCCTGGAGAAGAGAAGGCTCTGGGGAGACCTCAGAGCCCCTTCCAGTCCCTCAAGGGGCTCCAGGAGAGATGGGGAGGGACTCTGGATGAGGGAGGGGAGCCCTAGGAGGAGGGGGAAGGGTTTGACCCTGAAAGAGGGGAGATGGAGCTGAGATGTGGGGAAGAGCTTGTTTGGTGGGAGGGTGGTGAGAGCCTGGCCCAGGTTGCCCCGAGAAGCTGTGGCTGCCCCATCCCTGGAGGGGTTGAAGGGCAGGTTGGAGGGGGCTTGGAGCAACCTGGGCTGGTGGGAGGTGTCCCAGGGACTGGATGGTCTCGAAGGTCCCTTCCAACCCAAACCATTCTATGATATTTCCAGCTTTTCAGACTGAATTTCCAACACAACATGATTTTACATCCTCTGTGTCCAACAGGTTTTGCATCACCCGAGCCTGGCCAGGCTGGATCAGGGCTCTCAGCAGTGACAGTGCCGAGGAGGAGAGGGGGGACCCCTTCCTGAAGAACCCCGTGTTTCTGAGGGGAGGTAGAAGCAGTTTGGGACATGGGCTCTTTGGCAAAGCCTCCCACGGTACTTTTCCACCCAGCCCAGGTGGCACCACGGGGTCCTGCTCACGCCGCGCCGGAAAGCAAAGGGATTAGCACAAGTCCCTCTGCAAACAGAGCTTGGGTGGGGGCACCCAGGGCTCCTCACCACTCCCCTGAGAATAAATGGCTGGGTTAACTGGGAAAAGGCACCGGCCGAGCTCCGGCGGAGCAATTATTCATTCAGAGCCACTTTCTCATGGGGGATGGCAGCGCCCAGGCTTCTGGGTTGGAGATTTGCAGGATTTACACAGGCTCTGGGGTCCACCCAGAACAACTTCCTCTGCAGAAGGATGTCCAAATGCTCTCAACAAACATCGTCCCAACGGCTGCGCCGCTCGGTCGGGGCCCAGGGCGAAGCTCCCCCAGGGGCTGGGGCTTTTGGAGCAGAGCAGCCCAGAAGCTGCAGCAAATCACAGAATCACAGAATCTTCTAGGTCGGAAGGGACCTCAAAGATCATCTTGTCCAACCGTCAACCCAACTGACAAAAATAGACACCCACACAACAAACAAGACACTCCCCTGAGAATAAATGGCTGGGTTAACTGGGAAAAGGCACCGGCCGAGCTCCGGCGGAGCAATTATTCATTCAGAGCCACTTTCTCATGGGGGATGGCAGCGCCCAGGCTTCTGGGTTGGAGATTTGCAGGATTTACACAGGCTCTGGGGTCCACCCAGAACAACTTCCTCTGCAGAAGGATGTCCAAATGCTCTCAACAAACATCGTCCCAACGGCTGCGCTGCTCGGTCGGGGCCCCAGGAGAAAGCTCCCCCAGGGGCTGGGGCTTTTGGAGCAGAGCAGCCCAGAAGCTGCAGCAAATCACAGAATCTTCTAGGTTGGAAGGGACCTCAAAGATCATCTTGTCCAACCGTCAACCCAACTGACAAAAATAGACACCCACACAACAAACAAGGAGCATCATCACTAACAGGGATGGGGCCTCAACCACCTCCCTGGGCAGCCCATCCCAATGGCTGAGAACCCTTTCGGTGAAAAAATTTTTCCTAATATCCAGCCTGAACCTCCCCTGGCGCAACTTGAGGCCATTTCCTCTTGTCCTGTCGCCTGGGACTTGGGAGAAGAGACCGACCCCCACCTCTCTACACCCTCCTTTCAGGGAGTTGGAGAGAGCAATAAGGTCTCCCCTCAGCCTCCTCTTCTCCAGGCTGAATAACCCCAGCTCCCTCAGCCTCTCCTCATAAGACTTGTGCTCCAGACCCCTCACCAGCTTTGTTGCCCTTAAAATGCCAGATGTTCCCCTCCAGCACGTGCAGACGTTTCCCCATCCCAGCCAGGTCTGGAGCAAGAGGAACATGGGCTCTCCTTTTGGACCAGCTAGATAATATTAATCCTTTTTCTAGACTCGGAGCGCTGCGGCGGCCGGGAGCTCTGCCAGCATCTAGGGGATTTGTTTGCTGCTGGGTATCGTCACGTACCAGGTGGGGGGATGCAGATTGCTCAGCTCCCCGGCAAGTTTCCGTGATGAAACCCAGTTTTTTCCTAAATACCAGTGTTTCAAGTCTGAATATCCATGCTGTTCCACCAGGAATAGCGACCCGCATCAACTGTGCCCCCCTAGAATGGCACTTCCACTTTACAGGCTTCACCCTTTTGCCCTTTAAAAAAGGGGGAATGGAGTCAAACCCACAAGTCGGCACCAATTCTGCCCTGTGGCAGGTCCCCAGGAAGCCCTCAGCATCCTTATAAACCCACCACAGGAGCTCAGTTCCCCAAAAATATGACATATTGGATGACATCAGTGCTCATCCAGAAGGATTCAGGGTTGTTTCCCCTCTCAAGAGCCAGCTGCTCAGCCTAATTAAACGAGGACATGGTGATGGTCACCACTAAGACCAGCAACAAAACATCCCAGACCCAGGACTGCGCCCCAAAGCCACAGCCTTGCCCCCATCAGCACAGGCAGTGTGGAAACATCGGGGTTTTCCCCCAAATAATAAGCAAATTGAGAATTTTAGGGCAAAAATCCTGCAGCAGGAACCTGGGGAACCTTCAAGGAGGCTTCACGAGGTTGGAATCAACACAAGGCAGCCCATGCCCGGGCACCAGACAGCAAGGGAAGCACCAGGGCAAGGTCTAACCCAGGGTCTGGACCTCTCAGGCTTCAGAAGAAGGACCGAGGCAACTCATTTTATTTGTGACACTGACATCTACTCAATTTTCACCCAGATTTTGTGGCCAGCGAGGGAGGGGGGCACTCTTTGCTCTCTGCAGCTTTCCCAAAGTTCCCCCCATCCCCAGCCCCGACAATGTCTGGGCATTAGTTAGCAAATGACCAATATTTCACCCCTCCTTGCCAAGCGGCTTTTCGCTGGGTGTCGACGGCACATCAACCCTCCTCATCCTCTGTTTGGGGGGCACCCTTTGCTCTCTGCAGCTTTCCCAAAGTTCCCCCCATCCCCAGCCCCGACAATGTCTGGGCATTAGTTAGCAAATGACCAATATTTCACCCCTCCTTGCCAAGCGGCTTTTCGCTGGGTGTCGACGGCACATCAACCCTCCTCATCCTCTGTTTGCCCTGGTGAAAGGAGGAATTACCTCCGTATTTATCTACCACACTCTCTTTCACCAGGAGACCGTTCATCTCCTTCGCAAAGCAGCCCCGGGCGCATCAATCAAGCTTCTCCTACCACTTGCTAAAAACTTTGTGGGGGGAAATAAAGCTTTAAAGCAAATAAAATACGCGAAAATGTTATAAGAAGGTGATTAATGTACTTGGAGGATTTCATCCATCAGTGGTTGGGTCTGGGCTGTGCCCGCTGTTGCAGACCTGCATCTCTGAGAGGGTTTTTTTGAAGGGTTCACGTTCCTCCAGGCAACAACAAACAGGTTTTTGCTCTGCAAATCGGAGCAGGTGAAAAAGAAAACAGGGGAAAAGCCTGAATTTTCTCCTCCCCCCAAAAATACTAATAATGGGGCTTCTGTGCCAGCAGCAGGACAGCCGGTAAACTGAGCAAAAGAGGATGCTCCACTGAAAATGTATATGGTGGGTATGGAACCTTCTTAATGGTATGGGACCTGGGACCCAGGCCTAAAGGCTCATGGTCCAAAATTGGCATTATTTTGGGCTGGAATCACCTCCAGCCTCCTCCAGAGCCACGCTGCAATGCTCCACGATGGCTTTACACCTGCAGAGCTCAGCGGAAAACACTTACCTGTTCTGCAAACGGATCTCTTGTCTTTTAAAAGGAATTAAATCTTGTGGATAAATACAAATGTTTTTATTCCCTTTGTAGACAATCGTGGCAGAATTAGACGGCGGGTGAAGGTGTGGCCGGAAAACCTTTCACTCCATGGGCTGCATCTTGTCATCCAAGACAAACACGCAGCTTAATGAAATTTCAAGAGGGAAAAGGTGAGATGTTTGCCTTTATGTTCATTACCCTTTAAAGCAGAAACAATATTTGAAGAGAAACAAAGAATCGGGCAAACTAGATAATAATCAGATGCGGTGAACAAACACAGCCTGGATCCTGGATTAATCAAATGACTTCAATAAAAAATCCAAACGCCGGGGCTCTGGTGGCACAGGAGGGCACCCGTGTCCCACGGGGAACATAGTGCTGGCACCCACCACCATCCCTGATGGCTCTTCTGGAATGTCCCCCCAGATGGCACCTCCAGACACTGTCCTGGGGCTGTGACCATGGCCATCACCACCATCCATGTGTCCCAGGGACCATTTGCCCCCCAGCATCCCGCTGTCCTCCCAACTCGGGGTGCACCTTCCACCCTCGGCTGCTATTTCTCCTTTCACCCATACAAGATATTACAGTTACTACTTAATTTTTTTTCCCCCTTTTCCACTTGTCTTGTATATTTACAGGCCCACAACTCAGGGTGCACCTTCCACCCTCAGCTGCTATTTCTCCTTTCACCCATACAATATATTAGTTACTACTTATTTCTTTTTCCCTTTTTCCACTTGTCTTGTATATTTACAGGCCCCCTAGGAAAAATACCAGTTGGGAAGTTTTGTAGAAGATGCACTGCACAGTAAAAGGGAATTTATTTGTTGGTCCCAACCCAAGACTCCAATGCACCAACAAGGGGGGAGCGCAGCGAAGCGAACGCCCACCACCCTCTAGATCTTCACTGCAGGAAACCCTGCGAGCTTCAGGAGTTGCCACGGTCCATCAGATAAATAAGGCGCATTAAAAAAAAAAAAATGCTCTCAAAAAGATGTTTACACAATAATCTGTACCGGTTCCAAAGAAACCATTAGTGTCATTTAGAAAATCAGATGCGTTCCCAGGGTGAAACACCACCCAGCCCGGAGGGGGGACGGGGACATCGGCGTGTCACGGCTCTTGGCAAGTGCCACATGCCCACAGGTGGCACCTCCAGCAGCTCATTCCTCCTCCTGGGGAGCCATCCTGAGCGTTTGGAGGTGGTGGAGGAGCCGGGGAGATGCCCTCAAGATTTGCTTGCTCCCCTGCTTCTCCATACCCACGTGCCCCACAGACGTGTCCCATCCTGTTTGGCGGCTCCAGGAATTCCCCATTTCCACTTAAGAGCCCTCCACAAGCCAGGCAGATGCCAGAGGTTTAAAGCAGAGAGGAGGGAGAAAGAGATAACCATCGACGTGATGTTTTGCAGAGGTCCTTCAGCCTTTCTAGTAATCTCAGCCAGCCTCTCCATCCAGGGAAAAACCATCCCCTTCTCCAGCTGGGAAAACTGGGGGCTCAGCTCAGGCGTTCCCAGTTCTGCAGCCACCCCAGGCTCTCCTAAGAGACAATATCTCTTTATTTCCCTCAATAACCAGCCACATTTTCCATCCTGATTTGCAGCACCAGGAGGACGCGGCCCGAAATAAGCATTTAATGAAGTCAGACAACTTGCAGGCGGACCAAAACCAGAGAAAACATAAGAAAAATTTAAATTACTCACCGGGCAATCACCGAGGGAGAGCAGGGGAGTCCTCAGGGATGTCGGGGCCGAAGGGCTGCAGCCACGTCTTCCTCTCGGGCAGGTGAGGAGAGCTTCTCCCAGGGCATCTTGCAAGGGCACAGTGTCTCTCTCCATAGTTTTTTTTTGTTTTCCTGGGTGTTTTTCCTTTATTTCAGCAGACTTCATTCAGAGCTCCGAGAGCCTTGAGGAATCCAGGGGTAAAAATCCCCTTAGCCCCGCTTGGACCTAATGGAGGAGACCTGGAGGGACAGTAATAGGGGTTATCAACAATTTACCCACGAGTTTAATTGCACAATTTGTGGCACCTGTGACTACACATCAGCTGAGCACAAAAATTCCCTCCCCTCAGACGCATAGGAGGGAGCCAGCAATGTGTCCCTGTGGCCAAGAAGGCCAATGGCATCCTGTGGAGCATCTCTCGACCTGCTGTGTGGAGGGAGGTCATCCTGCCCCTCTGCTCTGCCCTGGAGAGGCCCCAGCTGGAGCACTGGGACCGGTTCTGGGCTCCCCAGTTCCAGAAGGACAGGGAACTGCTGGAGAGGGGACAGCAGAGGCTCCAGAGATGAGGAGGGGCCTGGAGCATCTCCCTTCCGAGGAAAGGCTGAGGGACTTGGGGCTTTTGAGTGTGGAGAAGAGAAGGCTGAGGGGGGATCTGATCAACACCTCTAAATACTGAAAGGGTGGGTGTCAGGAGGATGGGGCTGGTCTTTTTTCAGTGGTTCCCAGGGACAGGACAAGAGGGAATGGGCACAAACTTGAACATAAGACGTTCCACCTAAACATGAGGAAGAACTTCACTTTGAGGGTGGCAGAGCCCTGGCAGAGGCTGCCCAGAGAGGTGGTGGGGTCTCCTTCTCCGAAGACATTCAAACCCACCTGGACACGTTCCTGTGGGACCTGCTCTGGGTGGACCTGCTCTGGCAGGGGGTTGGACTGGGTGATCTCCAGAGGTCCCTTCCAACCCCATGTGATTCTGTGAGGGGCATTTCTCACTTCTTGAGGAACTGCTGGGAACGAGATGGGGCTGAACGGTGACTACGACAAAGAGAAATATTGGTCCTCATCAACCTTCAGACAACACCAGTATTGAGTGTTTTAAGATGTGTGCGTGAAGTGTGTTACATACCTCACCTGTCAGGGCTATGTACCTGTTTACGGTTAAAAAGGGGGGTTAAATATTTACAATGTAAACAGAAATAGAAGCCTGTCAAAAACATTTCACTGAGCAGAAATAGCACGTTATCTTTGGATCTTGTCTCTTCAGCTCATCAGCCAGGTGGGGCAGTCTGCTCCCCACCCCAGCACCTCCTGGATTTTTCACTGTCAGTTAAAAAAGAAAAACCAAAGAAGGAAAAGAGAAAGGGTGGAATAGATGAGAAAAAGAAAGTCCTTTTTCCTTTGGGGTGAACCAAGGGCAGCAAAATCTCGCTGCTGCTTCCCTTCACAGCCAGCCTGGACTCCCCAGGTAGGAGTTTGGTGCTAAATACTGTAATTATCGTTATTATTCCCCGCTGAGCTGCCCCGTTGCCAGCCCAGGAGGGGCTGCTGGCTTGCTGCATCCCAACAAAAGTTCATCTTTGGGATTTTAGGTACATCTCTTTAATTGCTGCCCTGGGAACATGCCGAAATCAGTTCCTCCTGCACACCCAGGGGGTCAGCATCTATTCCAAACCTGTCATTTTCTTAAAAAAAAATACTGATAGGAAACAAATTGTGCTCCAACCCCTTGTCGGAACTACACGAGGCGGCTCCCAAAATAATCCTTCAGACCCAGCTCCAGATTTTGAAGGCTGGAGATTTACCCCAAGGAGTTTTAGCCTCTTTAAATCAGAGCTGCACAGTGCTCTGTAAGCTGAAATGTTATTTTAAGACAACCTGGGTTTCATGCGAGGTTCACGACAAGGACCAAGCGGTTCTGCCAGGTTTATTCGAGGTAAAAAGGAGCTGAAAAAAATCCCTGATCCTCCTGCCGTTGGACAAATTCAAATTTAGAAATGAAGTATGGCAGACTTTGGACCAAACTTTGGTCCCAAAATAACCCACCACCACCAAAAGAGGTGAGGAATTCCTTCTGCTCGTGCACAATGTCCCAGCGTTAGCAAAGCCCATGGTGATCCCACCCCCCAGCAATGCTGAGCTGCTTGGGGAGCCCCCCATGGGATTTTAGGTAGATCTTTTAATTGCTGCCCTGGGAACACGCCGAAATCAGTTCCTCCTGCACACCCAGGGGGTCAGCATCTATTCCAAACCTGTCATTTTCTTAAAAAAAATACTGATAGGAAACAAATTGTGCTCCAACCCCTTGTCGGAACTACACGAGGCGGCTCCCAAAACAATCCTTCAGACCCAGCTCCAGATTTTGAAGGCTGGAGATTTACCCCAAGGAGTTTTAGCCTCTTTAAATCAGAGCTGCACAGTGCTCTGTAAGCTGAAATGTTATTTTAAGACAACCTGGGTTTCATGCGAGGTTCACGACAAGGACCAAGCGGTTCTGCCAGGTTTATTCGAGGTAAAAAGGAGCTGAAAAAAATCCCTGATCCTCCTGCCGTTGGACAAATTCAAATTTAGAAATGAAGTATGGCAGACTTTGGACCAAACTTTGGTCCCAAAATAACCCACCACCACCAAAAGAGGTGAGGAATTCCTTCTGCTCGTGCACAATGTCCCAGCGTTAGCAAAGCCCATGGTGATCCCACCCCCCAGCAATGCTGAGCTGCTTGGGGAGCCCCCCAAATAACACAGGTTCATTTGTCACCAGGACCAGAGCAGAGCAAAGCTACCCATGGCAGACACCAACCTGGAAACCAAAAATCCCTGCACAGAGCCAGCAACATTTTCCATCCGGAGCTGAAACAGTCGCTCCACGTTGGAAATTTCATAATTGAAAATTATGAAAAAATAAAATTAAAATTATTTTTTTAAAAAATAAAATTCTGAAAATTGAAAATTATGACTTTTATTTTTTTTTCCTTTTAGAGCCCACTTTGGCCAAGCTCTAGGGTCTCCGTTGCCCTGGGGACAGTTCAGTCCCAGGCTCTGGGGCAGCTCAGAAGCTCCGATCCACCTGATGCTCCTCAACCCAGCTTTTAGGGAATTATTCCTCCCCCAGCACCAGTGCTGTGCAGAAGCCATACCCGTGAACACGTCCTTTGCTCTTCAATGAAGGGGAAGGTAAGATCTAAAGCAGCTTAGTGTGTTCTGGGGTTTTCCTTTCAAATTAGGCAGCAAATATTACCGAAACCTCAGCAAACAAGCAGCTCCCCCAGGGGCCTTCACCCCATGCACTTTCTTGACGAGGAGCTGGGGGAAAGAAATCCCAGTTTGGGAATTTGCTTTGCTGCCCAACAAGCCACAGGCTGCGGGTTGGCTTTGCAGATCTCAGAAGCCAATTTCATTGCCAAGAGGACAAAGTTCCAAAACTCTTCAGCGGCTCCTAGAGGAGCTCAAGCCCTCGGATACGGATGTCAGCTCCTGCCAGGCTGCCAAACCCCTCCCCAAAAGGGTGTTTTATTCCTCCAGCCTGATGAGGAAGGGCTTTATCTGACTCAGCTGGTGAGTTCTGAGCCTGCCAAGTGTTGAGGGAACACTAGAAGGCACCATTCCCCCAGAGATCAGCCTTCTCGGCTGCCACCAACGGAGCCAGACACCCTCCTGCCCGAGGACACGGCCAAGGAAAGCCACAAGCACCAGCCTAAAAGGACAAATATCAGAATATTTTATTTTCCTTGAGCTCCAGTGATACAACTGTAGCAGCATTTCACAAACGAACTCCTGCGTTGTTCAATATACATTTTCGGGAAAACACATTAAATCCCAAGGCAGGCAAAAATGATACAAATGAAGAACTGCGGACAAAGTTACTCATCCTCCCCCTTAAATAATATGCGCGTTCAGTTGCAGACAAAGCAGCAGTACATGTTTCACAGCCCAGGTTAAAATAAAAACTTCAGGCTCGCAGCAAAAAACTCTCAAATGCAAAAACCTACAAGAGATGAGGAGCAACAGCTTCGGCGAAGGGGCTTTCACCTGGGGATCCAGCATCGCGTACAGCAGCAAACGGTTCAACCTCAGAGACCTCTGCAACTATTAGACCAACTGGGCACGTCCCCAGCTGCAGAATGGGGAGACTGGTTTTATCAGATACCTGGGGTAAGCTGCAAAGAGCTCTATGAACATACAAGTGCTCCTCACCCACTCTCAGCTTGAGGCAAAGTTCCCAAGAAAACCTGGTTGACTTAAATGACTTTGTGTGCTCAAATCTCAGGACACACTCGTATTTTTCTGGCTAACAACCAAAAATGGGATGTTACCTCCCCCTCCAAGCAGGATGCTCAGCTGGCCAAAACCATGACCACCCTTCCCATGGCTCCATGGCCACGAGCTCTGTCCTCTGGGAACATCCATGGTGTCCCAGCTACTCATGGGTTACTCCAAACGGGAGGTGAAGCTCTCCCAGAACAGCCAAGGTGAAGTCAGAAATATTAGAGCTAAACAGCCAGAGGAAGAGGATGATGCACTGGGGACCGCTCCCCCAGTATGACCCCTAGCTCCTGAAGTCACACTGGAAGCCATCACCTCCCACGCTATGCTACAGTTTGCCTCTTTTTAATATTAAAGTGACCCACAATTTTCATCCAAGTGTTCACGCCCATCTCCGATGGAAATATTTTGTGCAGTTCTGGTTCCTGTTAGTGACTCTCCAGTTTCTAAAGTCAATAGAAGACAACACCCAAGGCGAACAGACCGCTCAAAGACCTCCAGCCCCGAGGATCTCCATGGGCAGAGACAGCCAAGGGCTTTCTACACCGAGACCAGTGGCTTCAAGCTTCCAATTTTCACACTTTAAGACACAGGGTGCATTTGACACAGTGATTCATTCAGATCAAGTGACCCCAAAAAAAAGGCATCAAGAAGCTCCTTTCACCATGACCAGTGGTACAAGGTTCATTCACACAAGGCACATGCAACACCACCCAGAGAGGTGCTCTTTGATTTACCTTCTCCAAAGAACGGAGCAAAAGCTCTAAGCTCTGCTTAGTGTCATCCTACACAACGCGCCTGGTTGATGGGACACCTCCAGTGACAGGGGCCAGCCCAAGAGCTGCCACAACAAGCTGGAGCCACATCTCCAGAAGGTTCCCCCGTGCCCAGCAGTAAGGAGATGCCACCAACCTAAGACAACAGCTGCTGCTGGCAAGGCAAGCTCCAGGGAGGATGGAGATTTGCCAGTTGGTGGCCTGTAACTTAGACTCACACATCCAGGCTCCTAAAATCCCTCACTGGCTACCGACCACCCAAGGAACTGGCTAAAGGACATGTTTTGGTTTGGAAGAGCTATTCCCAGGAGGAGCAGGGCACGGAGCGAGGCCACCACCCTTCCCGAGCAGGCACAGCTTCGTTGGCCACCACGAAGCTCAGCATCCCACAGCAGCAAAACCAAACCCACAGCACGAGGAACCTCTTTAGGTGGGTTTTTTCCCCCCCCCAACAGAGATGAGCAGCAGATTATTGTCAAACACGGCCTGGGGGGTGGCTTGGGTTCCACAGGGAAGACTTCTCCCAAGGCTTTCGCTGCTGGTTTGGTGCTGTGGGGATGTGACCCTCACCACTCAGTAGCCAAACTGTAAACAGAAGCTCCAGGTCCCCCCCCTCCCAGGGGAGCAGAGTGGCTCTGTCACCCCCACTTCCATCCCACCAGCTATCCAGATGTGCACGGTGGCTCCTGGAAAGGGGATGAGGGCCTTAGTGAGAAAGAATAAATTAAAGGAGGATGAAGACTGTTGAGCTATCACACACCATAAAAATGTACCTTTAAAAAAAGTGTTTGTGAAAAAAAATACTATTCTGTAAAATCTACCTTTTTTTTTTTTTTTTAAAGAGTCTCCTCGTAGAAAAACATAATTGATAGTTTCTCCCTCTCCCCCACAAAGTGACCGGGTATTTTAGGGTGCCCCTGCTTGGTGTCCTACAGTTTCCCCAAAGTGTCCCAGTTCCTTCTCCCTCCCCACCCCAGCAAGTCTCAAGGGGCTACCAAGTACCTTGACACCCACACGAGAATCCAGGCCACCATTTGGGGGCTAAATGCTGTATAATTAAAGCCAATCTGGCTATAAAAATAAATGCTTTTGAGTCTTCCTTACACAGGATGGAAGAATTTAGCCCTTTTTAAACAGCTCAGCATCTAGCTGCAATAGTATTTAAAAAACAACCCAAACGCCTACATAGAAAAATAAAGGATAAACATTATCCATCTATTTTATATTTATATAAAAAAGTAAGTTCTGTGACAGGATATTTTGCTTCTTTGCTGTAAAAAAGACCCAGCCTAGGCTGTATAACCTAAGCCTTCGGGTCAGGAGTAAACTACATCTTCAAACTTATTGAGAGAAAAATACCAGTTAGCAATTTCACTTCTCCAAAATAAAGTTATTAAATATATATATTATTATAAGTCTTTATAAACTTTTTTCATTCACTGTTTAAGCAAGGAGGGGAAACACGCGGCCGAGGCCCACTTTAACCCCTCCTTCCCTGGGGAGGGAGAAGTGGATGTTGGCTGTGAATCCACCAGAAACCTGGCACGTTCCTTAGCAGAGCCCCGGAGCTGGCTGGTTTGCAGGCACACATGGACACGCAGGGAGGGGGGGACACGGAGGGTGGTGTCCACTCTCCCTGAAGCCCCTCACAAAGATGTTCTTTTTTCCAGCTTGCGTTTTGTGAGAAAGTACTTGAAGAACTCATACACCGACCAAGCGATGGCCGTTGAAGGCATCTGGTAAATGACGCGTGCCTGCACCCCTCTGAAATACCCCGAGATGCCCCCCAGCTGGTAGACAGTCTTGAAGGCGTTCACCATGCCCGAGAGATGCCCGCTGATGTTCACGGAGCTCAAGGCCATGTTCTCTTGGGTGTTGAGCAAGGTCTTGCAGACGTCCAGAGGAGTGGTGGCGGCGGCGGCCACGGCCCCCGCGACGGCCCCCGAGACGATGTGGGACCGAGGGTTATACTCCCGGTGGGGGTTGATCTGCTCCTGCATGAATTCGTAGGTGATGAAGTGGATGGCCTGGAAGGGCACGTTCATGGTGAGTTGGGTGGTGTAGCTGCGGTAGAAGGCACCAAACCCTTCCGTCTTCTGCACTGTCCTTATGCAGGCCAGGACGGACTTGTAGGGGGAGTTGAACATCTGCATCCGCTGCTTCACCACTGGTCCAGGCAAGAGCCACAGGGCGGGCAGCACCAGGCAGGAGACACAAGGAGACAAAGCCTGATTAGCCAAGGCAGATATTTCTTGGGCATCCCAACACCCAGACTGAACCCGGCTTCAAGTCCCAACCATCCAGACCCAACCTCCCCATCCAAGTCCAAACCTCCTCTAGGACATTCTTTATAGACGTGGTTTAGGGATGGTTTTTATCAGAGTTAGGTTGATGGTTGGACTAGATGATCTTAAAGGTCCCTTCCAACCCAGACAATTCTATGATTCTGTGACATAAAACTGTAGCAATGAGCTCCACATCTACAGGCATTCACCAGAACCTGCCTGGTGCCCCCCAAAACCTCAATACAACAAGTGAAGGAAGCAGGTCAGAGCTCAGCCTTGGTTCAACAGCTCTCCCATTTCCTTGGGTTCCACGCATTCCTCTCCTCAAGCTTAAGGAACCTTTACTTCTCTCTAGAAAGGCATTAAGATAGACTCACGAGGACCCTCAGATGTGAGGGATGCAGATCTGTCGTGCAGAAGCACCGAGTTACCAAGAGGACAAGGGCAGAAAGCCAATCAAATAACCGTTCCTCCTCTACAGTACCAAGTCCAGAAATGGAACAACTTCCATTGACTTAAGCAAAAGGCCAATTAATTGAATTCATTTAACCGGGATACGATTAAAAGGATTTGAAACACTAGAGACATTATTTTTTTTCCCTTCAGAAAGACCTGACTTTGGGCCAACTAAGAAGTACAATACATTAACACTGAATAGCTGGCAGCCCAGCTAATTGTTTTCATTTTAGCCACATTTTACTGTTAGTCCTTTCAATGCCAGACTCTCCCTACCTGGGAAAGCTGTGCAATGGTCCCACGGCTTGGGGACCATTTGTCTAACAATGTAACTGAGCTCAATTTTGTTTGGGTGATCCAAAGCTTCAGAAAAAGCCACCACCACTTCAGGAAAGAGGCGCTAATGGAGTGGTAAAGGCATCCTGTCAGGAAAAGTGACACCAGTTCTCCTGGGAAGTCATGATAGACAAGTCACAGACACTGTGCAACCCCCTCGGAAAGCAAAGGAAAACAGGCAGGGGGCATTTATCCCTTTCCAGTGGCCCCTCTGAGCTCATTAAAAGCTGGGCAGAGTCGTTAAAGCCAAGGGCTGAAGCTGCTGAGATGGCATGGGGTGTTTCCTTGGTGCCTCCCCAGGGCATTACCTTCAGCGGGGTTCATCACTGCGTCGTGGAGCAGCGTGGCCACGCTCCCAGCTATTCCTGCAAGAGACAAGGGCATCCTTCAATCAAAAAAATAATAATAAAAGGAAACATTCAGAAGCTGGGGGCTCCACCCATGGAGACAGCAGACCATGGTGCAGACAGTCCATGTGCCACCGGGTACCACTGGTAGGGAGCTGGAGCCCAAGGAAGCACCCAACAGAATAGCTCATCCCAGGGGAGAAAAGCCCAGCCCGAGCAGCTTGAGGGCAAGCAGGATCTTCTCACGGCCTTCACCGTTCCCCACAGCTCACAAGGCTTTGTCTCTGCAAGACACCACCAGCTTCACTCAGCCCGCACTGGTCTGAGGGATGAGCAATGTTTAGAGCTGGCTCAGTGCATCCCTAATTAGGCATTTTCATCCGTTTAACTCAGTCTAGCTATAAACACTAATTGCACGGACTCTGCAACCAGCCAGCCAGCCATTAATGATGCTGCAGTTGGCCCTAGGACGGGCCTCTCGAGCCACACCTTTGCCTTTGAAGTAGGTTTCCATCTCAAATTCTCTCTTGCCCAAATGACTTTTGGTCATTTCTCATTAACGCAGCGCTTCGGTTCTCCCGCTGCTCCTGCAAGCCTGTAGCTACTTGAAAGGCAAACACATTACTAGCAAAAAGCAGCGAGCCAGAAAGATGTTATATACCCTTAACTGAGTTGGTTGAGTCAAGTCAAGTGACCACCATGGCAGATCCTACCATCACGGCATGCCAAGGACCAGGCAGAAGCATCTTCTGCACAAATCAGCCACTCAATTAGAAGGTTTCCCCTGTTAAGGGCTTATTGCTGGAGCTAAAAAAGCCTTTCTGGCAGAAACAAAACCTTTACAAAGCACGGGAGCACACAGAGGATGTGGTGCACTTCACCGTGCCGGAGCTCAAAGAGAGACCTGGGGAACAACCTACACTGCAAACCTCAAGAGGTTTAGATGATGCCTCCAACATGAAGCCAGAAACAGGCTGCATCTCAACACCCCTTGTCCAATGGATTGGTTCTTTGTGCTAAAATAGTCTGAGTAACACAGAAATCTAGAGTGACCAGGGCTTTGGAGGGTGCCCAACGGTGCCATCACGGGATTCAGGCCAGGAAGGGCTTCTCTACTCTGCTGTGACAACCAGCCCAGCCACCTCTACCCTCTGGAAGAGGGATCTCCCAAGCAGCCAGTAGTCCTAAGACAGGGATGAGGTTTCGGAGGAGCGTGGTGACTGGCGTGAAGCCCTCAACTGGAGGGCAGGTGCCACCCTGATGTCCCCCCTGGTTCCTCAAAGTGGGTACCACGACCTGCCAGCCTGGGGTTACTTTGCACCCTTCATCCTCCTGTAGAGGTATTTACAGGACCTACAGCAGATCTTCCAGGAGCAGAGCAGTGAAGGACGCCAGGCTAAGCACGTTAAACTGCAAGCAGGAAGTTTTTTGTGCAAAAAAAAACCCCAAAAAACCCAAAATACCATTGGCCAAGTGGCTGTTTCCTCCATGCTGGAGAGTATCGCTTAGAGATTTTTTCATTTTTTCATAGCAGGCAAAGTACATGGCGTGGGCAGGGCCAGCCCCCAGCATGGTGACGTTAATCCCCCGCAAAGGCCTCCAGAAACCCTCGGTCAGGACAATCTTCTTCAGAGCTTCGTACACGCTCCTGTACTGGGCTTTGGGGTCCGGCTGCAGGCTCTGCATCCTCGTCTGCAACAAAGCACAGGAAGGGAGAGGTCTCTTACCAATCTTTAACAAGCACACGCCGAAGAGCTAGGAGGCTTCCCTCCTAGAGAAGGTTATAACCTCCTAGGAGAGGTTCTCCTCTCCCCCTACTCTGCCCTGGGGAGGCCCCAGCTGGAGCACTGGGACCAGTTCTGGGCTCCCCAGTTCCACAAGGATAGGGAACTGCTGGAGAGGGGACAGCAGAGGCTCCAGAGATGATGAGGAGGGGCCTGAAGCATCACCCTTACAAGGAAAGGCTGAGGGACTTGGGGCTTTTTAGTCTGGAAAAGAGAAGGCTGAGGGGGGATCTGATCAACACCTCTAAATACTGAAAGGGTGGGTGTCAGGAGGATGGGGCTGGTCTTTTTTCAGTGGTGCCCAGGGACAGGACAAGAGGGAACGGGCACAAACTTGAAGGTAAGAAGTTCCACCTAAAGATGAGGAGGAACTTCTTTGCTGTGAGGGTGGCAGAGCCCTGGCAGAGGCTGCCCAGAGAGGTGGTGGGGTCTCCTTCTCTGGAGACATTCTAAACCCACCAGGACACGTTTTTGTGCAACCTGCTTTAGGTGGACTTGCTTTGGGAAGGGGTTGGATGTGATTCTGTGATTAGAAGGGTCAATAATTTATTCCACGGTTGCACCCGCGCTGGTTGCACTCCACTATTTCTCCTTTATTTCTCTTTGCCTCCCAGAGCAGGGAGATTAACTCCACGCTCCTGTTGCGACACCCAAATGTGACGAAGCTGCTGAGGGGAGGGAAGGGCAACCTCTGCTCTTGTTTATGCAGGGAAAGCACAAGGCATTAAGCGAAGGCAGCCCTTCCACAAGGCTCCATGAAGAAATACAGTTAGGTCTTTAATTGCCTCTTGCTTACACCACCGCCGGGCTCTCTGCCCTGGCTTGTTTCTCCTCCTGCAAGTTGGCTCAGAGACTTGTGACACTTGGCAAGCAGTTAGTCCACTCGGTTGGGAAACAACTTTCCTCGAAGGGCAAGCGGAGAAAATGGGGTACCCACAGTAACCCCCCCCTCTCCCCACGGAGGGACAGACAGGGAAAGGCCACCCAAGGAAGTCCCCCAGCAGCCTGGAGGGCACGGAGCCACCCTTCACCCCATCTTCCCCCCCAGCTCCCGGTGGTCCCACCACCACCAGCACCCTGAGCTTGGTGGTTTCATCTCCGTCTTTGTTTAACAGTCCTCAACAGGCTTTTCTTCCACAGGTGTTTAAAGGCAGCTGAGCTTCTGGCATCCAAAGCACCCTATTAAACTCGCTGCCATCACTTAATGACACACCACGGGGAAAATTACTATTTTTAGCTTGTTTCAGGCTTCTGCAGACTGATGCCCTCACACAGCAGCGCTCAAAGCCGTGATGATGCCAACCTGCAATGGGTGTTTGCAGGGCACAGACCCCATCCACTTCAGGAGAGACACCAGCAGGGCTTAAACCTCTACAATTGCCCCCAGAAAGACTGAGAAAATCCACAGAACAATGATGCAAAGAGCTCTGCATCTCCTGCCGAGCAGCCCACAGGTCCTGCCGGTCTCCACGCCGGCTGGTACACCCCATCCCACCGAAACCAGTCTGGAGAGATCCAGCCTTCGGTGCAGCCTCACCCCTCGAAACACAAACACAACAGGTTCCTGGGGAAGGGCACGGCCACAGGAGATGAGCTTTTGGCTATCTGCAGCATCACATTAATGGCCTTGCAAGGAGAAGCTTGACCACTGCGACTCAGAGGTCCTTCGGGTTTGATAGGGAGGACACCTTCTGCCCTCACCCCCAAGCTGGGACACCCCAGAATAAAGTTCAGAAGGAAGTTCTGAATTCTGAACTTCTTCAGGGTGAAGTTTCCCCAAGGGATTTGGCAGCCCTCAGACACCAGTGAGCGACACGAGCGGCTCCGTCCTCAGCAGAAGTTCATGAGCCCTTGACAAAGCAAGGATGGCCCGTGCCACCTCCAATGCTTCCTCACAGGAACCAGTCCCTTCAAGCTTATCAAGTCACTTCAGCAATTAGCCAGAGGGCAAATACTACAGCGAAGCTGTCAGGCAAGATTAAGCCAATAAAAATGTTTCAGGTTTGAACCTTCGACTCCCCAAACCACTCCAGTTACTGGAAGCTGAGGAGCACTTTCACAGACACTTTCTGAGACCAAGCAAGAGAGCAGGGGCCCAATTCAGGACTTTAACCCAGTGTAATAAAACCAAGCGATGAAAGCAGTAAAGCGACGTGTGAGGCTAAGCCGAACAATTACTGCATTTGTAGGAGATATTATTTAAAAAATAATAAATTGCAGAGGAATTCCATTTGGGAAGTGACGTGGTTCAGCATCTCACTGAATTTCAGAGGTGTCGGCTGGTGGGCACGACAAAGCATCACCCCACAAGAGGGAATTTGGTGGCCTCGAGCAAAGCTTCCTGTTTCAGAGCAATAAACGCGTTGTAACCTACGAACAGCCCTGGAAATAAACCCAAAGGCTCAGAAAAAAAAATCCCCCTTTAAAGGCGGCAGCAACACTGAATTCTCTCAGTGGTTAAAAGCAGGTTTTCAATCTCCCTGGGGGTCCTGCAGCCCCTCCACAGGTCTCGGCACCTTCCTGTCTCACAGATGCTCCTCAGGAGGAGCTGGATCTCCTGATGCCCGGCACAAACTGCCGGCAGCAGCTCCGCCGTCAGCGTGACTCAGCACGACCCACCGCTGCCGAGCCAGGAGCATCCAGCTGGGCTTTGGGGTTTTTGTTGTTTTGGTGTGGTTTGGTTTTTCGTGGTTTTTTTTTTTTTTTATTCCCACTCTGCTAGTTTTAACTTGAAGGCATTGCTTCAGACTCCGGCACTGACCCCAGATCTCTAATGCTGGGGTGCCTTGGAAGTAGCTGGTATCATTTGAGGATGAACGACACCTCGTCAGGAAGGTAATTAGGGTTAAGTGCCCCCACAGAGCCATCAACTACCAGCCTGGCATGTGTGGGACCAAAGCATGTGGTGCTGTGCTTTTGGGAACTCTGAGTGGGTCCTGGAGAGGTGGGCCCAGGTGAACCTCATGAGGTTCAACAAGAGCAAATGCAAGGTTCTGCACCTGGGCCAGAACAATCCTCACAACCAGTACAGACTGGGGGGTGAGGTACTAGAAAGCAGCCCTGAGGAAAGGGACTTGGGGGTGCTGGTGGATGAGAAGCTGGACATGAGCAGGCAGTGGGCACTTGCAGCCCAGAAGGCCAATCCCATCCTGGGCTGCATCAAAAGATGCATTGCCAGCAGGTCCAGAGAGGGGATTCTTCAGCTTTGCTCTGGTGAGACCTCATTGTGTGTGCAGGTCTGGAGCCCTCAATATAAGAAGGACATGGACCTGATGGAAAGGGTCCAGAGGAGGGCCACAAGGATGATCAGGGGGATGGAGCATCTCTGCTACGAGGACAGGCTGAGGGAGCTGGGGTTGTTCAGCCTGGAGAAGAGGAGGCTCCGGGGAGACCTAATAGCGGCCTTCCAGTACCTGAGGGGGGGCTACAGGAAGGCTGGGGAGAACCTGTTTACGAAGGCCTGCAGTGACAGGATGGGGGGCAATGGCTTTAAGCTGGAGGGGGACAGATTTAGACTGGAGATTAGGAGAGGGTTCTTCACTGTGAGGGTGGTGGAGCACTGGGACAGGTTGCCCAGGGAGGTGGTTGAGGCCCCATCCCTGGAGATATTCAAGGAGAGGCTCGACGAGGCCCTGGGCAACCTGGTCTAGTTGGGGGTGTCCCTGCTGACTGCGGGGAGGTCGGACTAGATGGCCTTTGGAGGTCCCTTCCAGCCTGGACAACTCTATGACTATGAGTATCTCCACCCTTACTGACAATCAGCTGCTTTCACATGAAAAAAATGGGTAAACAGCTGTTTTTATTTTGCTGTTTATCACCTGAGCCACTCTCTAGAGGGGTTCGAAAGCTCCTGCCGTACCCCAGAAAGGGCAGCCAGTGTGTGTTGTACCCACTTCACCCACACACACTGCCCTTTGCATCACCACCAGCCTGGCCAGGTCCCCAACCTGGCACCTTCCATCAAAGCTGTGGCCACAAACAGGACAAACAGCCCAAGGAACAAGTCACCAGACCCAAGATTCTCCTGCGGCGGCCACCACGATGCAAGAGGGCAGAGGGCCCAGCACAGGTCCGGCTCTGTTTCACCCAGGATAAGTTTATCACGGGGTGAACAAGGATGATTTGCTACGAGCTATGCAGGCCTCACCCCCCCGCCCCGGCTCCTGCCACCTATCTGAAGGCAGCAAGCTCCTCCAGCGGCCTCACCCCCCTGTTATCCAGCCAAGAAATACTTCTCCACCTACTTAGATTAATCCCCATTGCATAAGGCAGGAGTGCACCCACAACCGCAGGCGTCCTCGTAGTCCTGGTTTCAGCTTGGCCACCAAAAGCCCCGGCGTGAGGTCCATCAGCTGTTTGTGGACCAGCCTGGTCTCTTCAGACCCTGATCCCAGCCTTCCCGCTGCCCGTTCTTCCCGCTTCCCAGGGGCACAGGAATGGTCCAGAGTCCTTTTTCTATCTGGAAATGTGTTACTAACTCGGGTCAGGTCTCTGGTTTTGCATATTCTCATGAAAGGGTCACCGGTTTCACGTGCCGCTCTACCAGCGAGCTCAGATATAATTTGCTTTTGGGTTTGTTTGTTTTTCTGAGCGAGATTTCTGGCAGGATTTCTCCAAGTTCAGCCCAATCGTTCATGTGACAGTCAAGCTGCCTGGTCTCCCCGCAGCTAACAAAAGACACGGAGAACACAATATGCTCCTACCAGGAAACAAGCAGCATTTCTCCAGCCACTGGGTCAGATCCTGCTGGCCAGGGAAGGCTTTGAGCCGTGACACTCTCAGGCTCTGAATTCTTTTTTTTTTTTTAATTTATTGTATTTTTGGTGGGCTGTTCTCCAGCTAGAGCAGCTCCCCAGCTGAGCAACACACTTGGTGTGGTAGCCACCCGTGCCTGAAAAGGCCCACGGGAGGGGAGCGTAGGGTCAAACTGGTTGGCCGTGACTTTCCAGCACCCCAATGCTATCAGCTCAAACAGGGGTAACCGCTCCCCTGGACCTGCGTCGAGATGGGTGGATGCAGAACCTCCCAGAGCCAAACCCAAGCCAAGGCAAGCGTCCCTAACCCCAAAGTCTAAATAAACCACAGTACAACAGCTCACAGGAGCTCAGCAGCTCTGCCACCCCCGTACCTACATGCTTTCAAGACCTTAGTTACAAGCAGGGAAGCTCCAAGGTCTGCTTGCACAAGGCAGGTCACCCACAGTTGACTGTCTCAGCTGGAGCCAAGGAAACACTCACTCCATCCCTCCCAACCTCCCCCTCCATCATACTTGTCCTCCTTTCTTTCTCTCATATCACAGATGTAGACGAGATGTTTCTCCTACCCTTCACCCCAGGAGTTCCCCTTACAGTACAGGACCTCCTGTCCCCGTTAGGAACCATGCCCAGCACCAGCAAAGTCAACTTATGGATGTTTCGTTGAACCTCCCAGAACCAAACCCAAGCCAAGGCAAGCGTCCCTAACCCCAAAGTCTAAATAAACCACAGTACAACAGCTCACAGGAGCTCAGCAGCTCTGCCACCCCCGTACCTACATGCTTTCAAGACCTTAGTTACAAGCAGGGAAGCTCCAAGGTCTGCTTGCACAAGGCAGGTCACCCACGGTTGACTGTCCCAGCTGGAGCCAAGGAAACGCTCACTCCATCCCTCCATCATACTTTTTCTCCTTTCCTTTCTCTCACATCACAGATGTAGATGAGATGTTTCTCCTACCCTTCACCCCAGGAGTTCCCCTTACAGTACGGGACATCCCATCCCTGTTAGGAACCATGCCCAGCCCCAGCAAAGTCAACTTACAGATGTCTTGTTGCACCAGCTTGGTTGGGAGCAGTTCAGGTGATCAAGGAGAAAGACTACAATGTGTTTAGGGCTGGAGCAAGGACTTTTTGTCATTAGTGTAGCTGCCCTCCAGTGCAAGGGAGGTTCAAGCCCAGCTCACCTCCAGTTTCTCACTGAGCCCTCTCACAGCAGCAATTAGTTCCCAGGTGAAGACAAGAGATGTTCTTCACATCAAGGCAGCTCCTTCCTCTGCCCCAGGAAACCAGCTCCAGCAGCCTCCCAGAAAAGCCACCAAGTGACTTCAGCAAGAAGAGGATCCTGGGGGGGGTCCTCCAGAAACTCCCTCCTGCTGCCATCACAAGAAGTCCTTGAGACACTGGTCTCTGCAAATTAATCTGCAGACTGGCCAGGCCTGCCAGGACAGCTGTGTTTTCAGCAGCTACTAAACAAAACAAGCCTAAAAACTGACAAACACCACTGGCACACCTCTAAAAACCTACAGTTTGAGCTGGTGTTTACTACAACCACAGCGTAAAACCAAAAGCCAGTGTGTAGTGAAGGTTGAAGGTGCAAAGGGGGGTCTTTCCATCAGAAGGAAAATGATGGGAAGGAAAAGACACCCAGCAAATCAATAATTACAAGCCTCCAGCTGCAGCTTAAAACACAACTTGGATTGAGTATTGCCCCCGAATAAATAACAACACTGCTGCAAAATATATATACACCCAGCAAAGCTTTATGTTTTCAGCAGCTACTAAACAAAACAAGCCTAAAAACTGACAAACACCACTGGCACACCTCTAAAAACCTACAGTTTGAGCTGGTGTTTACTACAACCACAGCGTAAAACCAAAAGCCAGTGTGTAGTGAAGGTTGAAGGTGCAAGGGGGGGG
>NW_015090849.1:2278412-2289116 GCF_001431845.1 Calidris pugnax
TTCAAGGAGAGGCTCGACGAGGCCCTGGGCAACCTGGTCTAGTTGGGGGTGTCCCTGCTGACTGCGGGGAGGTCGGACTAGATGGCCTTTGGAGGTCCCTTCCAGCCTGGACAACTCTATGACTATGAGTATCTCCACCCTTACTGACAATCAGCTGCTTTCACATGAAAAAAATGGGTAAACAGCTGTTTTTATTTTGCTGTTTATCACCTGAGCCACTCTCTAGAGGGGTTCGAAAGCTCCTGCCGTACCCCAGAAAGGGCAGCCAGTGTGTGTTGTACCCACTTCACCCACACACACTGCCCTTTGCATCACCACCAGCCTGGCCAGGTCCCCAACCTGGCACCTTCCATCAAAGCTGTGGCCACAAACAGGACAAACAGCCCAAGGAACAAGTCACCAGACCCAAGATTCTCCTGCGGCGGCCACCACGATGCAAGAGGGCAGAGGGCCCAGCACAGGTCCGGCTCTGTTTCACCCTGGATAAGTTTATCACGGGGTGAACAAGGATGATTTGCTACGAGCTATGCAGGCCTCACCCCCCCGCCCCGGCTCCTGCCACCTATCTGAAGGCAGCAAGCTCCTCCAGCGGCCTCACCCCCCTGTTATCCAGCCAAGAAATACTTCTCCACCTACTTAGATTAATCCCCATTGCATAAGGCAGGAGTGCACCCACAACCGCAGGCATCCTCGTAGTCCTGGGTTCAGCTTGCCCACCAAAAGGCCTGGCGTGAGGTCCATCAGCTGTTTGTGGACCAGCCTGGTCTCTTCAGACCCTGATCCCAGCCTTCCCGCTGCCCGTTCTTCCCGCTTCCCAGGGGCACAGGAATGGTCCAGAGTCCTTTTTCTATCTGGAAATGTGTTACTAACTCGGGTCAGGTCTCTGGTTTTGCATATTCTCATGAAAGGGTCACCGGTTTCACGTGCCGCCCTACCAGCGAGCTCAGATATAATTTGCTTTTGGGTTTGTTTGTTTTTCTGAGCGAGATTTCTGGCAGGATTTCTCCAAGTTCAGCCCAATCGTTCATGTGACAGTCAAGCTGCCTGGTCTCCCCGCAGCTAACAAAAGACACGGAGAACACAATATGCTCCTACCAGGAAACAAGCAGCATTTCTCCAGCCACTGGGTCAGATCCTGCTGGCCAGGGAAGGCTTTGAGCCGTGACACTCTCAGGCTCTGAATTCTTCTTTTTTTTTTAATTTATTGTATTTTTGGTGGGCTGTTCTCCAGCTAGAGCAGCTCCCCAGCTGAGCAACACACTTGGTGTGGTAGCCACCCGTGCCTGAAAAGGCCCACGGGAGGGGAGCGTAGGGTCAAACTGGTTGGCCGTGACTTTCCAGCACCCCAATGCTATCAGCTCAAACAGGGGTAACCGCTCCCCTGGACCTGCGTCGAGATGGGTGGATGCAGAACCTCCCAGAGCCAAACCCAAGCCAAGGCAAGCGTCCCTAACCCCAAAGTCTGAATTAACCACAGTACAACAGCTCACAGGAGCTCAGCAGCTCTGCCACCCCCGTACCTACATGCTTTCAAGACCTTAGTTACAAGCAGGGAAGCTCCAAGGTCTGCTTGCACAAGGCAGGTCACCCACAGTTGACTGTCTCAGCTGGAGCCAAGGAAACACTCACTCCATCCCTCCCAACCTCCCCCTCCATCATACTTGTCCTCCTTTCTTTCTCTCATATCACAGATGTAGACGAGATGTTTCTCCTACCCTTCACCCCAGGAGTTCCCCTTACAGTACAGGACCTCCTGTCCCCGTTAGGAACCATGCCCAGCACCAGCAAAGTCAACTTATGGATGTTTCGTTGAACCTCCCAGAACCAAACCCAAGCCAAGGCAAGCGTCCCTAACCCCAAAGTCTAAATAAACCACAGTACAACAGCTCACAGGAGCTCAGCAGCTCTGCCACCCCCGTACCTACATGCTTTCAAGACCTTAGTTACAAGCAGGGAAGCTCCAAGGTCTGCTTGCACAAGGCAGGTCACCCACGGTTGACTGTCCCAGCTGGAGCCAAGGAAACGCTCACTCCATCCCTCCATCATACTTTTTCTCCTTTCCTTTCTCTCACATCACAGATGTAGATGAGATGTTTCTCCTACCCTTCACCCCAGGAGTTCCCCTTACAGTACGGGACATCCCATCCCTGTTAGGAACCATGCCCAGCCCCAGCAAAGTCAACTTACAGATGTCTTGTTGCACCAGCTTGGTTGGGAGCAGTTCAGGTGATCAAGGAGAAAGACTACAATGTGTTTAGGGCTGGAGCAAGGACTTTTTGTCATTAGTGTAGCTGCCCTCCAGTGCAAGGGAGGTTCAAGCCCAGCTCACCTCCAGTTTCTCACTGAGCCCTCTCACAGCAGCAATTAGTTCCCAGGTGAAGACAAGAGATGTTCTTCACATCAAGGCAGCTCCTTCCTCTGCCCCAGGAAACCAGCTCCAGCAGCCTCCCAGAAAAGCCACCAAGTGACTTCAGCAAGAAGAGGATCCTGGGGGGGGTCCTCCAGAAACTCCCTCCTGCTGCCATCACAAGAAGTCCTTGAGACACTGGTCTCTGCAAATTAATCTGCAGACTGGCCAGGCCTGCCAGGACAGCTGTGTTTTCAGCAGCTACTAAACAAAACAAGCCTAAAAACTGACAAACACCACTGGCACACCTCTAAAAACCTACAGTTTGAGCTGGTGTTTACTACAACCACAGCGTAAAACCAAAAGCCAGTGTGTAGTGAAGGTTGAAGGTGCAAGGGGGGGGCTTTCCATCAGAAGGAAAATGATGGGAAGGAAAAGACACCCAGCAAATCAATAATTACAAGCCTCCAGCTGCAGCTTAAAACACAACTTGGATTGAGTATTGCCCCCGAATAAATAACAACACTGCTGCAAAATATATATACACCCAGCAAAGCTTTATGTTTTCAGCAGCTACTAAACAAAACAAGCCTAAAAACTGACAAACACCACTGGCACACCTCTAAAAACCTACAGTTTGAGCTGGTGTTTACTACAACCACAGCGTAAAACCAAAAGCCAGTGTGTAGTGAAGGTTGAAGGTGCAAGTTGTTTGTTTTTCTGAGCGAGATTTCTGGCAGGATTTCTCCAAGTTCAGCCCAATCGTTCATGTGACAGTCAAGCTGCCTGGTCTCCCCGCAGCTAACAAAAGACACGGAGAACACAATATGCTCCTACCAGGAAACAAGCAGCATTTCTCCAGCCACTGGGTCAGATCCTGCTGGCCAGGGAAGGCTTTGAGCCGTGACACTCTCAGGCTCTGAATTCTTCTTTTTTTTTTAATTTATTGTATTTTTGGTGGGCTGTTCTCCAGCTAGAGCAGCTCCCCAGCTGAGCAACACACTTGGTGTGGTAGCCACCCGTGCCTGAAAAGGCCCACGGGAGGGGAGCGTAGGGTCAAACTGGTTGGCCGTGACTTTCCAGCACCCCAATGCTATCAGCTCAAACAGGGGTAACCGCTCCCCTGGACCTGCGTCGAGATGGGTGGATGCAGAACCTCCCAGAGCCAAACCCAAGCCAAGGCAAGCGTCCCTAACCCCAAAGTCTGAATTAACCACAGTACAACAGCTCACAGGAGCTCAGCAGCTCTGCCACCCCCGTACCTACATGCTTTCAAGACCTTAGTTACAAGCAGGGAAGCTCCAAGGTCTGCTTGCACAAGGCAGGTCACCCACAGTTGACTGTCTCAGCTGGAGCCAAGGAAACACTCACTCCATCCCTCCCAACCTCCCCCTCCATCATACTTGTCCTCCTTTCTTTCTCTCATATCACAGATGTAGACGAGATGTTTCTCCTACCCTTCACCCCAGGAGTTCCCCTTACAGTACAGGACCTCCTGTCCCCGTTAGGAACCATGCCCAGCACCAGCAAAGTCAACTTATGGATGTTTCGTTGAACCTCCCAGAACCAAACCCAAGCCAAGGCAAGCGTCCCTAACCCCAAAGTCTAAATAAACCACAGTACAACAGCTCACAGGAGCTCAGCAGCTCTGCCACCCCCGTACCTACATGCTTTCAAGACCTTAGTTACAAGCAGGGAAGCTCCAAGGTCTGCTTGCACAAGGCAGGTCACCCACGGTTGACTGTCCCAGCTGGAGCCAAGGAAACGCTCACTCCATCCCTCCATCATACTTTTTCTCCTTTCCTTTCTCTCACATCACAGATGTAGATGAGATGTTTCTCCTACCCTTCACCCCAGGAGTTCCCCTTACAGTACGGGACATCCCATCCCTGTTAGGAACCATGCCCAGCCCCAGCAAAGTCAACTTACAGATGTCTTGTTGCACCAGCTTGGTTGGGAGCAGTTCAGGTGATCAAGGAGAAAGACTACAATGTGTTTAGGGCTGGAGCAAGGACTTTTTGTCATTAGTGTAGCTGCCCTCCAGTGCAAGGGAGGTTCAAGCCCAGCTCACCTCCAGTTTCTCACTGAGCCCTCTCACAGCAGCAATTAGTTCCCAGGTGAAGACAAGAGATGTTCTTCACATCAAGGCAGCTCCTTCCTCTGCCCCAGGAAACCAGCTCCAGCAGCCTCCCAGAAAAGCCACCAAGTGACTTCAGCAAGAAGAGGATCCTGGGGGGGGTCCTCCAGAAACTCCCTCCTGCTGCCATCACAAGAAGTCCTTGAGACACTGGTCTCTGCAAATTAATCTGCAGACTGGCCAGGCCTGCCAGGACAGCTGTGTTTTCAGCAGCTACTAAACAAAACAAGCCTAAAAACTGACAAACACCACTGGCACACCTCTAAAAACCTACAGTTTGAGCTGGTGTTTACTACAACCACAGCGTAAAACCAAAAGCCAGTGTGTAGTGAAGGTTGAAGGTGCAAAGGGGGGGTGTCTTTCCATTAGAAGGAAAATGATGGGAAGGAAAAGACACCCAGCAAATCAATAATTACAAGCCTCCAGCTGCAGCTTAAAACACAACCTGGATTGAGTATTGCCCCTGAATAAACAGCAGCACTGCTGCAAAATATATATACAAGCAGCAAAGCTTTGCATTTTCAGCAGCTACAGAACAAAACAAGCCTAAAAACTGACAAACACCACTGGCACACGTCTAAAAACCTACAGTTTGAGCTGGTGTTAACTACAACCACAGCATAAGACCAAAGGCCAATGTGTAGTCAAGGTTGAAGGTGCAAGGGGGGGGTCTTTCCATTAGAAGGAAAATGATAGGAAGGAAAAGACACCCAGCAAATCAATAATTACAAGCCTCCAGCTGCAGCTTAAAACACAACCTGTGTTGAGTATTGCCCCTGAATAAATATCAACACTGCTGCAAAATATATGTACAACCAGCAAAGCTTTGCATTTTCAGCAGCTACAAAACAAAACAAGCCTAAAAACTGACAAACACCTTTGGCACACATCTAAAAACCTACAATTTGAGCTGGTGTTTACTACAACCATGGCATAAGAGAGAGGCCAACATGGAGTGAAGGCTGAAGGTACAAGGGGGGATCTTTCCATCAGAAGGAAAAAATACCAAGCAAATCAATAATTACAAGCCTCCAGCTGCAGCTTAAAACACAACCTGGATTGAGTATTGCCTCTGAATAAATAACAACACTGCTGCAAAATATATATACAACCAGCAAAGCTTTACATTTTCAGCAGCTACTAAACAAAACAAGCCTAAAAACTGTCAAACACCACTGGCACACGTCTAAAAACCTACAGTTTGGGCTGGTGTTTACTACAACCAAGGCATAAGAGAGAGGTCAACCTGGAGTGAAGGTTGAAGATGCAAGGGGGGGTCTTTCCATCAGAAGGATAATGATGGGAAGGAAAAGACACCCAGCAAATCAATAATTACAAGCCTCCAGCTGCAGCTTAAAACACAACCTGGATTGAGTATTGCCTCTGAATAAATAACAACACTGCTGCAAAATATATATACAAGCAGCAAAGCTTTACATTTTCAGCAGCTACAAAACAAAACAAGCCTAAAAACTGACAAACACCTTTGGCACACATCTAAAAACCTACAATTTGAGCTGGTGTTTACTACAACCATGGCATAGGAGAGAGGCCAACCTGGAGTGAAGGCTGAAGGTGCAAGGGGGGGGTCTTTCCATCAGAAGGAAAATGATGGGAAGGAAAAGAAATCAATAACCACAAGCTTCCAGCTGCAACTTAAGTTGGTAAAACACAACCTGTGTTGAGTATTGCCCCCGAATAAATAGCAGCACTGCTGCAAAATATATGTACAACCAGCAAAGCTTTAAGTTAGAGCAGGGGAACGACAGCCCCCCCCAGATTTACACCCTCCCTCATCACTTCCCAGCAGGCTGGTGTTTACTACAACCAAGGCATAAGAGAGAGGTCAACCTGGAGTGAAGGTTGAAGATGCAAGGGGGGGTCTTTCCATCAGAAGGATAATGATGGGAAGGAAAAGACACCCAGCAAATCAATAATTACAAGCCTCCAGCTGCAGCTTAAAACACAACCTGGATTGAGTATTGCCTCTGAATAAATAACAACACTGCTGCAAAATATATATACAAGCAGCAAAGCTTTACATTTTCAGCAGCTACAAAACAAAACAAGCCTAAAAACTGACAAACACCTTTGGCACACATCTAAAAACCTACAATTTGAGCTGGTGTTTACTACAACCATGGCATAGGAGAGAGGCCAACCTGGAGTGAAGGCTGAAGGTGCAAGGGGGGGGTCTTTCCATCAGAAGGAAAATGATGGGAAGGAAAAGAAATCAATAACCACAAGCTTCCAGCTGCAACTTAAGTTGGTAAAACACAACCTGTGTTGAGTATTGCCCCTGAATAAATATCAACACTGCTGCAAAATATATGTACAACCAGCAAAGCTTTAAGTTAGAGCAGGGGAACGACAGCCCCCCCCAGATTTACACCCTCCCTCATCACTTCCCAGCACCCCAGGCATCGTCCCCGCTGTGTCACACAGGCGTATCTCCTATTTTCCAGAGGTCCACGGGGCACCCGTTTTAACTCCCTGCCGTGACTCACCTCACCAGGACACCACCAGCGTGCAAGGCGGGAATTGTGCAAGCCTCCGAAGCCGGCCATTCCCCAAATTACAACATTTTCAGTTTCTCTTTGGAAGGAAATGACTCGCTGGAAACCAAAACATTTCCTCTCCAGCACGATCTAAGCCCAGGTGCCCCAAACGCCTCTTTTCCTGCAGCATCCACAACCCCCTGCCTCCTCCACGGGCTCCGCTCAGCCACGGCCGAGCCCAGGAATTATTTAATGATCCAGAAAAATCAGACTAAGGAAGGAGCTTCCCTGCTCTTCTGTAGGAGGAGAGCGAAACGTTTCCTATGGTAAAGCGAAAGACAGCTGCTCTTACAAGCTTAATTAGTAGTTGGTTACTCCCATTGTTAAAAAAAGCCCTTTTTGGGGTCAGTTCTTGCCTTTTTTTCAGTAGCCAACAGGCAGAAGAGGCACAAACCAGCGGCACCCAAATCCCAGAGCTGGGGGGTGACCTTGGCCATGCTCCACCGGCGTTTCCCCGCAGCCGGAGCATTTTATCTGCTCCCGAGCCTTTTCCAGGCAGTTTGCTGAGCAGGATTATTCCCAGCCTAAGGCATTTGCTCCGGAAAACTCTCAGCCAGCCCCGGGAGGGAGCAGGGAATTCAGTGCCCGGTGAAACCAGCTGCTTTCACCTTCCCCCGAAGCACCTCCCGCTCCGGGAAACCGAGGCAAAACTTTCTTTTTTTTTTTTTTTATTTATTTTTTTTTTCCTCTCCCTCTTGCCTTGCAGAGGAAATGCCCCTCTTTGAAATCAAGGCCATCGAGGCCGGCGTGACGCCACGCCGTGACTTGGCAGAAAATGCCAGGCTTGTTTGTGCAAAGGAGCCGGTGGCGGAGGCGCCCGGGGGTGGGCACCGACCCCCGTGCCTTGAGGATGGGGGGGGGACGACACCATACGGAGCAGCCCCAAACCCCCAAACCAGGTCTGGCAGGCAGAGAACCAGAGGAAAAACATTTAAAAAATAAGCAAAGAATACAGAGAATCCATCCTTTTCACCGCGCGCTGGCAAGACCTCCAGCCCCTCCATGCCAAGGGGTTTCCTCTACTCTTTCAGGTGGCCCTGGGTTGAAAAGAGGAGAAATTAGAGCATCTGCTCCAAACCTCAACCCACTGGAGTGGGGAGGGTCTGTGGGCACCGGCAGGAGGGTGACGGAGGGGATTTTGGCTTTTTCCAACCTTTTTTCCCCCCCTCTTGGAGCAGCAGGAGGAGATGCCTTCATGATGCTTCCTAAGGCACGGGTGATGCCACCAAGTGTGCCCTCCCCTGGGGGCTCCACGGCTCCAAAGCCACCCTCAGCACTCCACATCCAAACCCCACCGACCCCCCGACCCCAAAAAAGCCACCAACTATGGTTTTTATCATGTCACCGAGGCGTCGGGGTGACACACAAGGTGCAGGTTGACACCACCCACAGCCCACCCCGTGTGTGGATGGACAGACCTACCCCCCCCGAGATGCGATTCCCACAGGGAATCCAACACGGAGAGCACCAGTAGCATCTCCTGGCACGAGGACTTTGCTTGTGACAGCACACCTTTGCACCAGGGGTTGTGCAAAGCTCACCAGGATGGTGCCGGGGATGGGTGCAGGGTGGGTGTGCAGCTCCAGCTTCCATTGGGGACATCAGGGGTGACATCTCGGGGACCACCCACACCGCAGCACCCTGCGCCTCGCTCACACCCAGCACCTCTTGCACGCTCGACACCCCAGCCTGGTACAACTCTGCTCCTCCCCAAGCACCCTCCCTGCTCCCCGGGGCCCTGTGCAGCCTGACACTCCTTGCACACTTCCCCCCAATTACACCCTGACACGCCTTGCACACTTCCCCCCAACTTGCACCCTGACACCCCTTGCACACTCTCCCTTACACCCTGACACCCCTTGCATATGTCCACCCCACTTACACCCTGACAGCCCTTGTGCATCCCTCCTGGTGCCCCGTGCACACACCCTGGGGCACCCCCAGTACAACACTCCATACAGCTCTGTGAGCACACTCCTGGGCACCCCCATACACACCAGTACCCTGTTGCACACACACCCATGCACTCCTGGTACCCCATACACCCCCGGTACCCCACTGCACACATAACTGTGCACTCCTGGTACCCCATACACCCCCAGTGCCCTGTTGCACACACACCCATGCACTCCTGGTACCCCATACACCCCCAGTGCCCTCTTGCACACACACCCATGCACTCCTGGTACCCTGTACACCCCCGGTACCCCACTGCACACATAACTGTGCACTCCTGGTACCCCATACACCCCCAGTGTCCTATTGCACACACACTCATGCACTCCCGGTACCCTGTGCACCCCTGGTACCTCATTGCACACACACACCCATGCACTCCTGGTACCCCATTGCACACATAACTATGCACTTCTGGTACCCCATACACCCCCAATGCCCTGCTGCACACACACACACATGCATTCCTGGTACCCTGTACACCCCCAGTGCCCCACTGCACACATAACTGTGCACTCCTGGTACCCCATACACCCCCACTACCCCATTGCACACACACTCATGCACTCCTGGTGACCCTGTACACCCCTGGTACCCCATTGCACACACACTCATGCACACCTGATACCCCATACACCCCCAAAGCCCCATTGCACACATAACTGTGCACTCCTGGCACGCCATACACCCCCAGTCCCCCATTGCACACACCCCCGTGCACTCCTGGTATCCTGTACACCCCTGGTACCCCACTGCACACACCCCCGTGCATTCCTGGTATCCCGGGAACCCCCAGTACCGTGGTGCACACACACTCATACACTCCTGGTACCCCGGGCACCCCCAGTACCCTGGTGCACACACACCTGTGCACTCCTGGCACCCCCATACACCCCCAGCACCCCGTTGCACACACTCCCGTGCACTCTTGGTGCCCCGTACACCCCCGGTACCCCACTGCACACATAACCGTGCACTCCCGGTACCCCATTGCACACACCCCCGGTACCCCGTTGCACACACACTCGTGAACTCCTGGTACCCCGTTGCACACACCCCCGGTACTCCGTTGCACGCCCCTCCCCGTTACACGCCTCCCCCGACCCCGGCAGCCACCGGAACGGCTCCCGGAGGTCCCGGGGAGGCGGGGGGGGGGGGGGAGGGGCCCCCCCCCCCCCCGCCCCTGTTTTAATTCTTAATTTTTCTTTTTTGGGGGAAAGAAAAAAAAAAAAGCCTTTGGGAATAAGTTAGCGTTTTGTAGTGTGCAAGGGGAGTTGGGTGCAAGCAGGGGAAGTGTGCAAGGGGGAGAAAGTGGGAGGGGTGTCGGGGTGCAGTGGGGTGAGTGTGCAAGGGGAGTTGGGGTGCAAGTGGGGGAAGTGCAAGGGGTGTCGAGGTGGAAGTGGGAAAAGTGTGTAAGGCATGTTCAGCTACAAGTGGGGTGAGTGTGCAAGGGGTGGCAGGGTTGAAGTGGAGAAAGTGCAAGAGTCATTGAGGGGCAGTGGGGAAAGTGTGAGAGAGGTGTTGGGTGCAAGCAGGGAAAGTGTGCAAAGGGGGAAAGTGAGGGGTATTGGGGTGAGTGTGCAAAGGGAGTTGGGGTGCAAGTGGGGGAAGTGCAAGGGGTGTCGAGGTGGAAGTGGGGAAAGTGTGCAAGGCATGTTCAGCTACAAGTGAGGTGGGTGTGCAAGGGGTGTTGGGGTACAAGAAGT
>NW_015090849.1:2289405-2294320 GCF_001431845.1 Calidris pugnax
CACACTCCCGTGCCCTCTTGGTGCCCCGTACACCCCCGGTACCCCACTGCACACATAACCGTGCACTCCCGGTACCCCATTGCACACACCCCCGGTACCCCGTTGCACACACACTCGTGAACTCCTGGTACCCCGTTGCACACACCCCCGGTACTCCGTTGCACGCCCCTCCCCGTTGCACGCCCCCCCCGACCCCGGCAGCTACCGGAACGGCTCCCGGAGGTCCCGGGGGAGGAGAGTGGGGGGAAAGACGGCCCACCCCCACCCTCCGCCACGCACCTTGACCGAGTCCACCGGGTACATGACGGTGTGCTCCATGATGCCCGCCACCGCCCCGGCCATCATGTGGGTGCCGAGCGAGGCGCCGCTGGGCAGGCTCTCGTACTCCTCGCCCTCCATAGGCGGCGCGGGGGCGGCGGCGGCACCGGGGTGGGGGAAAGTGTGCAAGGCATGTTCAGCTACAAGTGAGGTGGGTGTGCAAGGGGTGTTGGGGTACAAGAAGTGAAAGTGTGCAAGGGGTGTTGGGGTGCAGTGGGGTGAGTGTGCAAGGGGGGTTGGGGTGTAAGTGGGGTGAGTGTGCAAGGGGGGCTGGGGTGCAAGTGGGAAGGGCCTTCTCCAGGCTGAACCCCCCCAGCTCTCTCAGCCCCCCCTCCCAGCAGAGGGGCTCCATCCCTCTGAGAATCCTCGTGTCCCTCCCATGGACCCATCCAACAGCTCCATATCCTTCCTGTGCTGAGGACCCCAAAGCTGGACACTACTCCAGGTGGGGTCTCACCAGAGCAGAGCAGAGGGGTAGAACCCCCTCCCTGGCCCTTCTGGCCACAATTCTCTTGATGCAGCCCAGGATGGGGTTGGCTGCCAGTTCGTGTGGAGCTTCTCATCCACCAACACCTTCAAGTTCTTCTCCTCAGGGCTGCTCTCCAGCCATTCTCCACCCAACCTGGATTTGTGCTCGTGTGGAGCTTCTCGTCCACCAACACCCCCAAGTCCTTCTTCTCCTCTTGCTTTCTACTACCTCATCCCCTGCTCTGTATTGATAGCACAATGCCGTTTGCACGAGCCCACCTCTCCAGCCTGTCCAGGTCCCTCTGGATGGCATCCCTTCCCTCCAGCGTGTCGCCCAGCTTGGTGTCATCAGCAAACGTTCTGAGGGTGCACCCACAAAGATGTTAAATAGCCCTGGTCCCAGTACGGTCCCCTGAGGAACCCCACTGGTCACTGGCCACCACTTGGACCTTGAGCCGTTGACCTCAACCCTTTGAGTGAGGCTATCCAGCCACCTCCTGGCGGTCCCCTGAGGAACCCCACTGGTCACTGGCCACCACTTGGACCTTGAGCCGTTGACCTCAACCCTTTGAGTGAGGCTATCCAGCCACCTCCTGGTCCACCAAGTGGTCCATCCATCCATCCAATCCCCATGACTTTCCAATTTTGAGACCGGGATGTCGTGTGGGACAGTGTCAAACGTCCAGGTAGAGATTGAAGAGACTCAACCCGTTGGTGGCAGATGGTTTGACGCTCGCGTCTCCGGCGTCGGTGACATTTGGGAGCTTGGAAGAGCCACCCCCCATCATCACCCGTGTCCCCATCACCCGGGGGCACAGGAGCTCCCTTTCCTCAAGGGCTGCCTTTTTTTCATGGAAACGCCTGAATTAAAGCACTTTCTGGTGTTGCTCCTCATACTTCATCGAGGTTTTCTTCTCCATGAAGTCAGCAGCAGCTTATCTCCTCCCAGAGCTCTTGGGTGTGGGACAGTGTCAAACGTCCAGGTAGAGATTGAAGAGACTCAACCCGTTGGTGGCAGATGGTTTGACGCTCGCGTCTCCGGCGTCGGTGACATTTGGGAGCTTGGAAGAGCCACCCCCCATCATCACCCGTGTCCCCATCACCCGGGGGCACAGGAGCTCCCTTTCCTCAAGGGCTGCCTTTTTTTCATGGAAACGCCTGAATTAAAGCACTTTCTGGTGTTGCTCCTCATAGTTTATTGAGGTTTTCTTCTCCATGAAGTCGGCAGCAGCTTATCTCCTCCCAGAGCTCTTGGCAGAGCAGAGAGGAGGGTGGGGAAATTAGTGTCACCTTAATGAGCCCTTTCCCCCACGGTCTTAAGTCTGGCTCCCTGATAAGAAATGGTATAAATCAGGCTGAAATACGGGGTGTTCCCAGGTAAAAACGGGTTATATTTTAACCCTGAGGAGCACTGACATGAGGAATCCTTCCTGCTCCTGCTTCCTGGGCCACCCAGCAGGACACCGGGGGCAGGAGATGTCCAGGCTGAGGATTTTCCTCACTTTTCTTGAAGAAAAGGGACGAAATCTTTCCTCGTTTGTGGAAAGGAAGGGGGAGCCTGGTCGGGCCGGTGGTTGGGTGGCGTCAGGAGGACCCATGGGGCAGGAAAAGGCAGAGCCTCGTGTCTCCTGGCTGGTTTCCTGCCACCCCTCAGGGCGCCGGGGGCAGGAGATGCCCAGGCTGAAGATTTTCCTCACTTTTCTTGAAGAAAAGGGACGAAATCTTTCCTCGTTTGTGGAAAGGAAGGGGGAGCCTGGTCGGGCCGGTGGTTGGGTGGCGTCAGGAGGACCCATGGGGCAGGAAAAGGCAGAGCCTCGTGTCTCCTGGCTGGTTTCCTGCCACCCCTGCCCGGCGCGGCGAGGAAGAGTCATCCCTCCCGGCTCCTCCGCGACGTCAACTCGATGAGGTTTACAAAAAACCAACCACTCTTGTGCAACCCCTGCTGCTTCCCAGGGCACCACCACCACGGCTGGGTGTACCCCGTCCCGGGGAGGGGGTTGGAAGGTCCCTCAGGAGCTTCAGGACCTCCCCCACCCACCACCCAAAACCCCATCGGGGCAGAGGAGCAGCGAAGGGCAAAGCCACCCGTGCTGGTAAAAGCACAGCCTGGCACCAAGAACACTCATTTATACACCAAGAACACTCATTTATACACCAAGAACTCTCATTTATACACTGAGAGCACTTGTTTATACACCAACAACACTCATTTATACACCAAGAACTCTCATTTACACACCAGCAACTCCTTTATACACTGAGAACACTCGTTTATACGCCACCAACAATCATTAATACACTGAGAAATCTCATTTATACACAAGAACACTCATTTACACACTAAGAACTCTCATTTATACACCGAGAGCACTTGTTTATACACCAATAACACTCATTTATACACCAAGAAATTTCATTTACACACCAGCAACTCCTTTTACACTGAGAACACTTATTTATACACCACCAACAATCATTAATACACCGAGAAATCTCATTTATACACAAGAACACTCATTAATACACTGAGAACACTCGTTCATACACCAACAACAATCATTTATACACTGAGAACTCTCATTTATACACAAGAACACTCATTTACATACCAACAACTCCTTTATACACTGAGAACACTCGTTTACACACCAACAACAATCATTAATACACTGAGAAATCTCATTTATGCACGAGAACACTAATTTATACACCAAGAACACTCATTTATACACTGAGAACACTTGTTTATACACCGAGAACACTCATTTACACACCGAGAACACTCATTTACACACCAACAGCTCCTTTATACACCGAGAACATTTATACGCCAAGAATTCTCATTTATACACTGAAAACACTCGTTTATACACCAACAACAATCATTTATACACTGAGAAAACTCATTTATACACCGAGAACACTCATTTATACAGTGAGAACTCTGGTTTATACACTGAGAACACTCGTTTCTACACCAACAATCATTTATACACCAAGAACTCTCATTTATACACGAAGAACTCGTTTATACACAGAGAACACTCGTTTATACACCCAGAACTCTCTTTTATACACTGAGAACTCTCATTTATACACCGAGAACTCTCTTATACATCAGGAACACTCGTTTATACACCGAGAACTCTCATTTTTACACCAAGAACTCTCATCTACACACCGACAACACTCATTTATAGACTGAGATCACTCGCTTATACACCAGGAACACTCATTTATACACCAACAAGTCGATGCAACATACACGGCCGCAATCTGCCCGCGTGTTGCATCACTGCGAGGAGCTGAGTGAAAGGATGAATCAGCCCCACCATCCGAGCCCTTGTGGGTCTGTAACCTTCTTCTACGGGGCCTCTGCACCCGAGGGCAGCTTTTAAAGGGCTGAAGAACCCACCTGCTGCCAGAAATACACCAAGAAGTGAGAAACCACCCGCAAAACGGAGCGAAAGGCTCCTGGTTTTCCTAAGTCCCTGCCCAGGGAAGGTGCCTGCAGCCCCTGGGCCACTCAGTAGCTGATTAGGAGGACCTGGGTTTGGTTATCGTGGCCACTGGTCGGGCAGGAGGTGCAGGACCCCATGGCTGCACCCACGCAGATAAGGCAGGAGTGTCCTGCTGGGAGGCGGACACCTTCTGGGTGTCTTATCTACAAGATCCAGTGAGAGATATATATATATATATATATATATATAATTTTTTTTTTCTTTTTTCACTTTCCAAATCTACACGTTCTCTTAACAGCTGGGCAACACCTTGTTTTGGGTTTTTTTTTTAAACCATTGTCACGACCCGCTGCCACCGTCACGGTGGTGTGGAGCCGTGGGTGAGGAGGGGGAACAGCAGCACAATGCCACGTAGCAGCAAATTACAGACCTTTTTAATTTATTTTTATTTAAATTCAGGTGTTCAGCAGCACGTTCAGTATCTTTTTAATTGTGGAAAGGAAATTTATGGCATTTACAGCAGGGTGTAAATCATTCGCTTTAGGAGAGGGATCGGAGCAAAACTTAAGGGTGTATATTTGACCTTTTTTGATCCGTGACCTGGATGAAGGGATGGAAAATCCCCTCAGTGAGTCTGCTGACAATACACAACTGGGAGGGGGGGTTGG
>NW_015090849.1:2294471-2295024 GCF_001431845.1 Calidris pugnax
CTTCTTTGCTGTGAGGGTGGCAGAGCCCTGGCAGAGGCTGCCCAGAGAGGTGGTGGGGTCTCCTTCTCTGGAGACATTCCAACCCCCCCTGGACACGTTCCTGTGGGACCTGCTCAGGGTGGCCCTGCTCTGGCAGGAGGTTGGAGGTGATGATCTCCAGAGGTTCCTTCTCACCCCATGTGATTCTGTGATATTTGCTGCTTTATTTCCAGTCAACCAGCCTGAACTTTATGTTCCCACAGCCTTTTTTTTTTTCCCCTAGTTTGTGTTGCCAGGTGCTGACGCTGGATGAGGGATGGTTTTTCACGTGGGAATCACCACGGCTGAGGGAGCAGCACTCCCTGGAACGCCGGTTCCCCAGCCCACATGGCTTGGATGCAGCTCCTTCCCAGCACCCTTGCCTACTGCCAGCCCCTCTCCTTCCTTAGAAATCCTCAAATCTCCAAAATAAATTGTAAACTAAGGCTGGACCTCCCTCCCCAGAACCATCCTTAGGTCAGAAGGCACCTCAGCCCCTGAAGCTTCCCTGGAAAAGGGTCTCTCTGACCCCAAC
>NW_015090850.1:0-2659 GCF_001431845.1 Calidris pugnax
CCCCATGTTCTCCCCACCCCTCATCACCCAGGAGGGCTTTGGGCAGCAGGGAGCCAGCCTTCCTCCCTGGGGTCCCATCCTGGGGGTCACACTGTCCCCAGGGCCACCTGCATGAGAGATGTGTCCCCCACTCATGCCCAGCGGTGGGGAGGGAGCAGTCACTGTCCTGCCCAAGGTCTCACAGCATCTCTGCTCCCCAGTGCCACCAGCCCCAGGGGCACAGCCCCAGCTCCTGCCTGGCCAGACCAGCCGTGCCTGGAGGGGAGCCGGGGCTCAGGGAGCCACCATTGTCACCCGTGCACGGATGCCACAGCCCGACAGGCCACAGCAGAGCAACCTGGTGCCAGCTGCCATGGGCCGGAGCCACGAGCCCGGCCGCTGCGGGGGACACGGCCCAAGAGACGGCGGTGGTGACACCTGAGGACACGGGTCTGCGTGTGCGCGTGGTTTTCCTACAAGGTGCTGGGGTCCCCTTCCCTCCTGCTGCTCCATCCCAGTCAGACCCAGTGTGTGGGTGTCCCCATGTGCCCTCCCCAGCAATGGGCAGGATGAAACCCGTCCCCTTCCCTGAATGCCATGTAGGAGGAGGAAGAAGGGGATGGATGGCTCCACAAGGAGCTAGAGCCCAAAGGGACCCTGGTTGTCCCCACTGATCCTGCCTGTCTGTCCCTCTGTCACAAAGTCCCAGTGCTTTCTGCTCTGGAAATGCCCTGTGACTGCTGGTGACGTGTCCCAGCAGGACCCTACCTCTCCTCTGCTCTGAGAAAACACTGGGTTTGTGGAGCAGCCTGGAGCATGGGGAGGCAGCACATCTTCCTCTCTTGAACCCTGAATGGCATGGCCTCTGCGGGGCCGTGTGGGGCCACCGTTGGCCTGTGTGACCACTGCCCCGCCGAGCAGCCCGCTCCGAGCAGGCAGGAGGGCTGGGCGTGTGGTGGGCTGGGGGCTGAGAACAGACACAGCTCATGGCAGGCATTACAGCCTTTTGAAGTCCAAAAACGGAGAAGCATCCTCGTGGGGACCAGAGGGAGCTAGTGCTGCAGGAGGAGGTGACCCAGGGTGACATGGGGTGCCCCTTCCCAGCCTTATTTTTTGGGGCAGGGTGCAGAGGTGCTGCTCCTGCCACCCCTCAGTGATGGGCACCGCTCAGCTGCCTGCTCCCTGTGGAGAGGCAGCTCCTGATGGGGAGGGGAGAAACTATCTGGCACCTTTTCTCTGCTCCATATGGTGTTTTTCCCTGCTGGCCATCCTCCTCCCTCCACGGGCAGTGTGGGAGCTCAGTGGAAACCCAGAGCCACCACCAGTGCCTGGGCAGAAGCCCTGCTCTTGCAGTTGCCTGTAGCCTTGCCCCAGTGATGGTTTCACCCCTTCCCTCTCTCTGCTTCTTCCAGCCCCTTTAGAGCCCTTATCCCGGAGCCTTGAAAGGCCAAGTTAGTCCAACACCACCGGGATTGTCTCCTCCGTGCAGCCCCTCTCCCATTTACACCAGTCCCGGGGGGGGGAAAGGTGTGTTGAGTGGGAGCAGGGGGTGGTTGGTCCCTCACCACCATGGATGGGGGCTCAGATCCCCACGAAGCATTGAATTCAGAAAAAAGGTTGCATTCCGCAGGCTCTAAACCCTCCTCTAACACCTTCCCAAATTCAACCCAGCAGCAAAGCCCAAAAATGCCTCCTGCTCCGGCCGCCCGGAGCCCCGCTGCTTCCGCCAGAGCCGAGCAGACCCACCCCCAGGAAAATACCCCTCCAGGGGCGGGGGGGGGCTAACGGGGACCGGCTCTGCATGCTGCTGTTCTGCTCCCCTATTAACCTACTAACCCGCTGGGACCCCCCCGCTGCCAGGGCTGCCGAGGGGCTGCCAAAACCCCCGGCCAAAGGACTAACCCACTAACCGGCTCCGGCGCATGCTCTACTAACCAGCCTTGTCTCGCCCCCCCCTCCCACCACCACCACTAACCCCAGCGGGTCTTTAAAGGGGAACAGAAAAGCTGGTAAGTAGGTTGGTAAGTGCCGGGTGCGGGGGTGTCGGTGGGGGGGCCGGGGAGGCAGGAGGAGAAGGGTTTCTCCCCACCTCACCCCTCCCCGGCTCTGCCCGCGGAGCCCGGTGCTGACTCGGAGCCTAAAAAAACGGTTTTATCAGCAGAAGCTTTTCAGTTCCTTTTTAAGCCGGTAGATCTCTCTGTTACTAACACATTCCTGAACTGAATTAAACAAACTAACCGTTGCTGCTTTTCTCTTCGTTTCTCTTCCAGTGTCTATGTCCTCTAAGTCAGCCCGGTCGTGCCATGCTTCTGTTACTAACCGCCTGCACTAATCGTGCCCGATTTGTTTCTCTCTCCCTACTAACCCCCCCCCCCCCCCCCCCCCACCCCCCCCCACCTCGCTGGGTCCTTCACTGCCAGATTTTCCGTGCTGCTGAGCATCTTCCTCTCCCATTCGGCGCGATGGGGATGAAGCTGCTCAGGCTGGGGGTGAGGGAGGGAGGGGGGGGCTTAAAAAATTTTCCCTATTGGCCTTCTGTTTTCCAAGAAATTTCACGGGGCTAAATGAAGAAAAGAGGGGGGACAATGTGGAAAAGTTTTCTTAACGATCGCTACTGGCCACAAAAGTCCCCCAAACCCAGTTTGCAGAGAGATTCAGCCAAAAAAAAAAAAAAAACAAG
>NW_015090850.1:2669-5150 GCF_001431845.1 Calidris pugnax
CCACCAGAGCCCGAGCTCGGGGCTCTCCTGGGGCCCCAGTTCACCCGTCATGGGGAATGGTCCCGTGCTGCTCCCCGCAGCCCCGTGGGTGGCTGTGGGGGGCTCCCGGCCTCTTCTCTTCACCCCCTTTGTCTCTCCACAGTTTATCTTGTGACTCTGGTGCATGCCGAAGCCGCTGCCGGCAGCGTGGTCCCGACTAACCGCACGGCGCCGAGGGCTGCGTCTAACCACGGGGTTGGTACTCGCAGGGTCCCTTGTCCCCCCACCCTCCCCGGCCACCAGCTTGGATGGGCAGGAGAGGGCAGAGGGTGGCAGAGGGGTGACCAAGGGTGGCCAGAACCAGGGGGGTGCAGCCTGTGCTTTGCTTTCTGTCGGATAAACCATCCCCTGCCTCTGCAGGGATCCTGCTGGGGGTAAAGCTCCAGGATCTGGCCCCTCCGTAGGGGTTTGGCACCCAGGCTGGTGACCCGTGGCAAGACACCCACAGTGTTAAGTGCTGGTAGTGCTGGCATGACCAGTGGGGCAAACCCAAGCCCTCCACCAGGAGAGGATGGTGGCCCCAGGCTGCTGGCCAGGACAGGGGCTGGTTCATGAGGACATCCCCGTGGCTTCTGGGGGGGACACAGCTCAACCAAGGGTTGGGGCAGATCTGTCCAGGGGGTGTGTGGATCCAGCCAGCATCCAGCTCCAGCTGCTCTCTCTTCCTCTTGTCCTTGATGGCTTTGGCTTGTGCTCACTAACCCGGTGACGAGGACCTCCCCAGATCACCCTGGGTCCAGGTGATCCTCCCCAGATCAGACTGGCTTCAGTCTCACCCGACAGCAGGTCTCCTGCTCTGGAAGGCAGAGCTGGAGTGGGCTGCCCTGGGTGGCTGGGTTCATGCAGGACCACTGCCCACCTCCCCTGGGCATCCCTGGTCCCCACCGGCCACAGCCTGGTTCTCACCCACCACAGCCTGGTCCTTCAGCTACCATGGGGGGGTCTTGCTGGGTCTTGCTGGGTCTTGCTGGGTTTCTCCCCCCTCCCAGCTCTGTGGCTGCTCGACCCCCACCTTAACCCACTAACCACACACCTCCCTTTCCTCTGCACGGCTGGTGCCAGGGGGGATTTTTGGGCTGATGCTCCTGATTTTGACTGAAGGGGGAGGCAGGGACCTGCAGAGGGTCAAGCAGTAACGTGGGGATGGGAAGGGGACAGGGAGGGAGGGCAAGCTGGGCTGGGCACAGGTGGCCACCAGGGCAGGCAGGTTGAGGGCTCCTACACAGATGAGGAGCACCATGAGAGCTGGCAGGGGGTGTCAGAGCCTGTCTGTCACGAGGGGCTGCCCCCATGAACCCCCTTTTCAGCTCCAGAGCCACTTTCCAGCCAGCCCCACACCCAAGGGGGACCTCCTCAGGCTGGTCACCAAGACAGTGATGGGACCACGGGTCACTCAGATGGCCCAGAGGATGATGCACTGGGGAACACAACCCAGCACAGGCAGCAAGTGATGTCCCTCGGTGGGGACAGGCCACCAGCACCCACCAGGTGGCTGCTCCCCCCTGCAGGGCCACCCCTTTCTGAACAGAGAGGGGCTGGGGGGTGAGAGCTTCCATGAAAGAGCCAGGTTACTCCTTTGCTCTGCCCCAGCACCTTGGGGCTCCCAGCCCCTGCTCCCCATTTCCCTCAGCTGGGAGAGGAGTCTGTCTGTGTGTCTGTCCATCCGTCCCCCCTTTGCTGGTGTCCCCAGAGCTGTCTGAAGAGGGGAGGCAGCAGCACAAGCAGGACATGATGTGCAGATCCCCCTTTACCAGCTGCAGCGACAGCGGGTGGGGGGTCAGGTCACCCCATAAGTGATGTGAGCAGAGGTCTGGGGTGCTGGGGTGCACCATCCTGCCCAGGCCATGCCAACCCAAGCTGGCCAGGGCTGCTCCTGCTCGTGCTGGGACCCCGCTGCCGCCCTTCACCCAGTGTGGTGGGACTGGGCATGGCCGTGGTGGGACTGGGCACAGGAGTGTGTTGAGGATGCTCTGGGGAAGGGGCTGCCTCCCTGGTGCCCTGCGGGTCCCCACAGCCCCAAAGATGTCCCTACTGCCTGTAACGTCTGCTGTCAACATGGCAAGTGTGCAAACAGCCTGCAGTCTGGTGTCTTTGTGGGGTCTGGGAGGCTGGGGGGAGCCGGAGGGGGATGGGTTGGGGGTCCCCCAGCTCCCATGTGCACCATGCCATGGGGCACAGCGTGGGGGGCAGGACAGGCTGTTCTCCCCACGGCCATCTCAGCGCCCCACTGAGCAGCCAGGGCCACCCCATGGGGTGTCGGGGCAGGAGGGGACAGAAATGCCACCTTCCCTGGGTGCCCTGCGGGAAGAAGGGGCTTTGTGGCTCCCCCCATGGCAGCGTGGAGGGGGGGGCACTGGGGGAGGGTGCAGGATGGGGGGTGTCACCTCCCAGGGGGTGGCCCTGGAGCGGAGAAGTGACAGCATCCAGCGCAGGGTGCGGTGC
>NW_015090850.1:7029-9855 GCF_001431845.1 Calidris pugnax
TTTGCCATGACACACATGAACCGTGGCCTCCTCCTTCTGGACTCTGGGTCCTTCACTGCCAGATTTTCCGTGCTGCTGAGCATCTTCCTCTCCCATTCGGCGCGATGGGGATGAAGCTGCTCAGGCTGGGGGTGAGGGAGGGAGGGGGGGACTTAAAAAAAATTTCCCTATTGGCCTTCCGTTTTCCAAGAAATTTCACGGGGCTAAATGAAGAAAAGAGGGGGGACGATGTGGAAAAGTTTTCTTAACGATTGCTAGTGGTCACAAAAGTCCCCCAAACCCAGTTTGCAGAGAGATTGAGCCAAAAAAAAAAGCGATGCTATTGCCACGAGCCCCACCAGAGCCCGAGCTCGGGGCTCTCCTGGGGCCCCAGTTCACCCGTCATGGGGAATGGTCCCGTGCTGCTCCCCACGGCCCCGTGGGTGGCTGTGGGGGGCTCCCGGCCTCTTCTCTTCACCCCCTTTGTCTCTCCACAGTTTATCTTGTGACTCTGGTGCATGCCGAAGCCGCTGCCGGCAGCGTGGTCCCGACTAACCGCACGGCGCCGAGGGCTGCGTCTAACCACGGGGTTGGTACTCGCAGGGTCCCTGTCCCCCCCACCCTCCCCGGCCACCAGCTTGGATGGGCAGGAGAGGGCAGAGGGTGGCAGAGGGGTGACCAAGGGTGGCCAGAACCAGGGGGGTGCAGCCTGTGCTTTGCTTTCTGTCCGTCTGTCAGTCGGATAAACCATCCCCTGCCTCTGCAGGGATCCTGCTGGGGGTAAAGCTCCAGGATCTGGCCCCTCCGTAGGGGTTTGGCACCCAGGCTGGTGACCCGTGGCAAGACACCCACAGTGTTAAGTGCTGGTAGTGCTGGCATGACCAGTGGGGCAAACCCAAGCCCTCCACCAGGAGAGGATGGTGGCCCCAGGCTGCTGGCCAGGACAGGGGCTGGCTCATGAGGACATCCCCATGGCTTCTGGGGGGGACACAGCTCAACCAAGGGTTGGGGCAGATCTGTCCAGGGGGTGTGTGGATCCAGCCAGCATCCAGCTCCAGCTGCTCTCTCTTCCTCTTGTCCTTGATGGCTTTGGCTTGTGCTCACTAACCCGGTGACGAGGACCTCCCCAGATCACCCTGGGTCCAGGTGATCCTCCCCAGATCAGACTGGCTTCAGTCTCACCTGAGAGCAGCTCTCCTGCTCTGAATGAAGAGCTGGAGTGGGCTGCCCTGGGTGGCTGGGTTCATGCAGGACCACTGCCCACCTCCCCTGGGCATCCCTGGTCCCCACCGGCCACAGCCTGGTTCTCACCCACCACAGCCTGGTCCTTCAGCTACCATGGGGGGGTCTTGCTGGGTCTTGCTGGGTCTTGCTGGGTTTCTCCCCCCTCCCAGCTCTGTGGCTGCTCGACCCCCACCTTAACCCACTAACCACACACCTCCCTTTCCTCTGCACGGCTGGTGCCAGGGGGGATTTTTGGGCTGATGCTCCTGATTTTGACTGAAGGGGGAGGCAGGGACCTGCAGAGGGTCAAGCAGTAACGTGGGGATGGGAAGGGGACAGGGAGGGAGGGCAAGCTGGGCTGGGCACAGGTGGCCACCAGGGCAGGCAGGTTGAGGGCTCCTACACAGATGAGGAGCACCATGAGAGCTGGCAGGGGGTGTCAGAGCCTGTCTGTCACGAGGGGCTGCCCCCATGAACCCCCTTTTCAGCTCCAGAGCCACTTTCCAGCCAGCCCCACACCCAAGGGGGACCTCCTCAGGCTGGTCACCAAGACAGTGATGGGACCACGGGTCACTCAGATGGCCCAGAGGATGATGCACTGGGGAACACAACCCAGCACAGGCAGCAAGTGATGTCCCTCGGTGGGGACAGGCCACCAGCACCCACCAGGTGGCTGCTCCCCCCTGCAGGGCCACCCCTTTCTGAACAGAGAGGGGCTGGGGGGTGAGAGCTTCCATGAAAGAGCCAGGTTACTCCTTTGCTCTGCCCCAGCACCTTGGGGCTCCCAGCCCCTGCTCCCCATTTCCCTCAGCTGGGAGAGGAGTCTGTCTGTGTGTCTGTCCATCCGTCCCCCCTTTGCTGGTGTCCCCAGAGCTGTCTGAAGAGGGGAGGCAGCAGCACAAGCGGGACATGATGTGCAGATCCCCCTTTACCAGCTGCAGCGACAGCGGGTGGGGGGTCAGGTCACCCCATAAGCGATGTGAGCAGAGGTCTGGGGTGCTGGGGTGCACCATCCTGCCCAGGCCATGCCAACCCAAGCTGGCCAGGGCTGCTCCTGCTCGTGCTGGGACCCCACTGCCGCCCCTCGCCCAGTGTGGTGGGACTGGGCATGGCCGTGGTGGGACTGGGCACAGGAGCGTGTTGAGGATGCTCTGGGGAAGGGGCTGCCTCCCTGGTGCCCTGCGGGTCCCCACAGCCCCAAAGATGTCCCTACTGCCTGTAACGTCTGCTGTCAACATGGCAAGTGTGCAAACAGCCTGCAGTCTGGTGTCTTTGTGGGGTCTGGGAGGCTGGGGGGAGCCGGAGGGGGATGGGTTGGGGGTCCCCCAGCTCCCATGTGCACCATGCCATGGGGCACAGCGTGGGGGGCAGGACAGGCTGTTCTCCCCACGGCCATCTCAGCGCCCCACTGAGCAGCCAGGGCCACCCCATGGGGTGTCGGGGCAGGAGGGGACAGAAATGCCACCTTCCCTGGGTGCCCTGCGGGAAGAAGGGGCTTTGTGGCTCCCCCCATGGCAGCGTGGAGGGGGGGGCACTGGGGGAGGGTGCAGGATGGGGGGTGTCACCTCCCAGGGGGTGGCCCTGGAGCGGAGAAGTGACAGCATCCAGCGCAGGGTGCGGTGC
>NW_015090850.1:10306-27567 GCF_001431845.1 Calidris pugnax
CTTCCCGCCCCCTGCCCGCAGCCTTGTGCCAGCTCCCGGCGGCAGCAGTGAGGGCAGAGGGACCGGTCCAGCCCCCCCCATCCCGCATGTGCCACCGATGCCTGGGTGCACCCCGAACCCCCCCGGGGAAGGGGCTAAGGGCCAGCACCCCCACCCATCCCCCACCCACCAGCAACGGGGAGAAGCAGGGGGACCCCAAACCCGTGTCTGCAGCAAGGGCTTGGTCCCAGCAGCGTCAGGCTCAGCCCGGACCCTCCCCAGGTCTCCCCCCTCCCCAGAGGGACCTGCAGGAGCTGGCAGTGGCACCCCCCATCCCTCACTGCCCGGGGTAAAGCCCTGTGTGGAGGAGGCATTTTGGACAAGGTGGCACCTCCAGCCCAGAACAGGATGGTCACACAAAGGTCCCTAACCTGGAGAGCCACCGGCTACCATGGCTCCTGCCCGGGCGTTCCCGGTGGTACGGGGGGGGCAGCAGCCAAACCGCAGTGTTTATTTCCCCCCCCTCCCCCAAATAAGCAGCATTTTGACATGTCACAGCAAGTCTCTCAAAACACGTGTTGACAGAAAAATGTGTACAAGCAAGAGAAATGCTGTTCATTTGCATCAAATTGCCAAGCCATTCGGTGAAACTGATGGGTGGCATTTCTGTGAGCGGCACCGGTGCCTCTGCCACCTGCGAAGGGTCTCCATGGGAAGGGCTTTGCCAATGGGAATGTGGAAGCCCTGAGCACCCCCAGCTTTCCCAAAGGTCCCGGTGCCAGCCCTAAAGCTACCGGGGTACACCAGGGAGGCTGCTGTGACGAGGTTTTAGTGTCTCTGCTCCCACATCTGTAAAAATGCCATTAAAAACAAATATTAATTTTCCATTTTTCCCCTCCCTGCCTTCACTCCGGGTGGCAAACGGAGCCACGCGGGTGCTGGAGGTGGCTGGCAGTGACAGGGCTGTCACCGAGCAACCCGCCCATCACACGGACCCTTTTTTTGTCAAGTGCTGGAGTTTGATCCTAGGAAACTTTGGGTATTTGCTGTCCCCAAGGGACACCACGGAGGGACTGTGTTTGGTCCGTCACAGAGTGAATTTAAATACGGCTCCTTGACCTAACCTCATTAAGAAGGTGGAAGTAAGACTAATTAAATCCATGAAGTCCCAAACTGTGCTGCTCTCCTGGTTTGGTTTATTTCTGGTTGCTTCTCACTCCCACAACTCCATCGAGTTAGGATTCTGAAAATGTTAAAAAGATGGGCAGTGCAAAATGAAACTTCTTTCAGGAACTTTTGGGGTGTTTGGGCCTTTTCAGGGTGTTTACACCCAGGGCTGTGGCGGTGCCAGCTGGGGAAGCACAGAATCACAGAATCACAGAATCTTCTAGGTTGGAAGGGACCTTAAAGATCATCTTGTCCAACCGTCAACCTGACTGACAAAAATAGACACCCACACAACAAACAAGGAGCATCATCACTAAACCAGACCTCCCAGCACTACATCAACCCGTCTTTTGAACACCTCCAGGGATGGGGCCTCAACCACCTCCCTGGGCACCTCCATATCCCCTAACGCTCTGCCTCCAGCCTCGCCAAACCTCAGTTCTGAGCAAACCCTGGGTGAGGTGGGAGCCCCACACCCCCATGAGCCGTGCCTGGGGCCACCGGGTCACCCTGCCTGCTCTCCTGGGAGGGTCTGCACAGAAACACCCCTGGAAACCAAGGGAAAGCAGGGAAAAATGCACTTTAAATGGGAAAACTGTTGTTAGCCACAAGCATCACCCCATTGCCATGCAGTACTGCGTGGGCAGCGATGGCATCTCCCCGTGGGGAGGGGGGTTGCCCCGGGCTGTCAGCTCCGGGTGAGGAAGAACCTCCTTCCACGAAAGCCATGCCAACCAGCTGGAATCCACTTGTTTCCCAGATGGTTATGACTATTTCATATCTCGCAGCAAACAGAGCCGAGAGCCATATGTGGAATAATGAGCAAAGCCGGAGCTTAAGGCAGGAGATCCTGGCACATCTTGAAGCAATTAAAATACCAGTTGCAAACTTCCGCGCCCGCGAAGCCACCGTCCTTTCTTCTGCCACCTTTGCAGAACCAGGCAGTGGCTGCCACTTGGTTGGGGCACCACCAGAAGTATTTAAACCCCCCTCCCTGGAGCAAAGTGGCAGCAGCCCCAGGTGGGCGAGCATCACCCCCTTCCCAGCAGGCAGGGATGCTCTAGAAGGGAAAAGTCTCTCCATCATCCATCCCTGTGATCAGAGATGGTTAAAGATCAGCCTGGATATTCCCAAAGGAGAAGCTCACAAGACAAAACCCCAGTGGCCACCAGCCCAGCAGGTACTGGTGGCCCCAGCAGCGGGGGTGCAGCGGGGATTCCCTGGAGCAAAGTGGACCGTGGCTGCGTTGGCTGCAGCCCCAGGTGGGCGAGCATCACCCCCTTCCTGGGCATCCCCCAGCAGACAGGGATGCTTTAGAAGGGAAAAGTCTCTCCATCATCCATCCCTGTGACCAGCAGGCAGGGATGCTCTAGAAGGGAAAAGTCTCTCCATCATCCATCCCTGTGATCAGAGATGGTTAAAGATCAGCCTGGATATTCCCAAAGGAGAAGCTCACAAGACAAAACCCCAGTGGCCACCAGCCCAGCAGGTACTGGTGGTCCCAGCAGCGGGGGTGCAGCGGGGATGGATGGGGAGGAAAAGGGGTCAGGGTGATTTCTGGTGAACAGGTTCAGTCCGAAGCCCCATGAGGTCCCCTGTGCTGTCTCCCCAGGGCACGATGGCACCTTCAAGAGTGGCCCTGGCTGCTCTGGATGGTCACACTCCACATCTCCCCTCCGCCGACAGCGAGCTCCCAGCCCGCTCATTAATACGTGGGATTGTAAGGCGATCCATAATTAGATGCTAACTGAGTTTTCTCTAAGTTGGGTGAGGGAAGGTCACCAAGGTAGGACTGGAGTCAGCTTATTGTTATTATCAATCAATAACCTATTTATTTTCCAACATTCCTATTAACCTCTGCGAGCCACTCGCCGTTTCCATTTGAAAGGGCTGTGCGGGCGCTTTGCTGACTGGACAACTCTGATTGAAAATGTAACGGTGACCCGACCCCAAAGGCAGAATCCAATTAAAATCATTTTCATTTGTAGATTAATATTTTTTAACATGTTCTACATCCCTTGCTTCAGCATTTCGCACAAGGAACTGCTGCCTCATTACACGAGCAGCCCTGTATTGATAGTGCCAGGACAAAATAATTATAATTAATTAGACACAGAGACAATAGGACCATCCTTTTACAGGGAGTGAGGGGGAGTGTTCCACCTCGATGTGCCACCCCAATGGTGGCACTGGTGACCAGGATGCTCGTGGCTGGTGGGGCTGGGCTACCGTGGTCCTGGTGGAGGACGGGGTGGTCTCACTCTACAAGCATCAACCCCGGGCAGGGGGGTGGGTGAGGGTCACCCAGGTCCAGCCCAGGCTGCTGGAGGTGACCAGATGCCCCGGTGATGGGCACGGCATGGCACGGTGGTTCCCAGCCTCAGCCCCCCCCCCAGGAGCCCGGTGCCGGAGGATGCAGGGGAGCGCGGTAATTGGCTGATGAAGCTTGGTCTTAATGTAAAGTCTATTATTAATAACGTGACTTTGATAATAAAAAGATTAAAATTAAGTTTATGGTTTGCTGACTGCCCTTTCCACACTGTAATCATCTCTCATTCATATTCATGAACCGCTCATTAGTAACCACTGCTTACAAGCCGGCTAAACAGCCAAACCATTCAGCAGCCACTATCTCCTTAACTGCTTAACTTGCTCACTGATTACCAACATCAAATTAACTCTGCAGAACGGATCTAATAAGCTTCCCGGTGGCTTCAAACCTCCTTGAAAATTGCTCTGATGTCTCCACGGGGTCCTATTAAAAAAAAAAATTCTTCCCCTGTGAATATTGCGCTCTTTGTGCTGGTAATGTGTGGGGCTGGGGCTGCGGTGCCACTGCCACCCCATCCCTGCCCCACAGCCCATCTCTGCAACATCTCCCCAGCCCCAGAGCATCCCCAGCCCCTGCCTCCAGCCCCGACCCTTCATTAAATGCTCCCAAGACTTAATTTGGCTATTTGATAGCTGGGGGCTTGCGTAACAAAAGAATAAATAAGAACGACCTTTCCATTTAATTACATTTTTTTCAGATGTGGGGAATATATCAGCTTTCCATCAGCGCGGTGTGAGGTTTGGTGGCATTTAGAAGGAGCTGGGGGGGACCAGCCAAATGATACTCTGCCACTGCAGGGCCCCGGTGGCAGCCAGGTTTGGGGACACCGGGTCCCCCTACCCCACCACGTGCCATGGAGGGCAATCCGTGGGGCTGGGGGTGATGCCGTGCCACCAGCTGCCACGATCAGCAAGGAGGATTGGGGGTGTGTGTGTGTGACTTCCTGGCAATTAGCTCTGATTAATATTTCAGCGGCGGCCCAGCAGCTCCATGGCCATGCGGAGGAATGCTGGCGCCGAGCATCACGGGAGGAGAAGGGGAACCTTCCTCTCTCGTTGCCATGGCAACCGTGGAGATGGTTGGAGAGCTGTGAGGGGCGCAGGGCCGGGGGGGGATGATGTATCCCTCCCTGGAAATAGCCCCCCACCCCCGGCTGGGGCGGCTGCGAAGCCTCCCCTAAAATCCCCCTCTGGGAGAAGGATGGATGGGCTGCACCTGGGGGGATGCTATGGGGCAGAGCCCCCTCCCAGTCCCCCCCACCTGGGGCTCAGGGTCCTGTGCAGGCATCCAGACCCACTGCAGCTGGGTGGGATGCATGGGGCTGCCCCCAGATTCCCCCCACCCAGTGGGGGTCACCCCCCCAGGACATCAGGAGAGACCCCAGTGTGCAAGGTGGATGCTGAACCCCCTGCCCAGTGTCCCCCAGTACCCCCCCACCTCAACCCAGTGTGGGAGCCTCCCACCCCTGCCCGGCACTGACGGAGGGAGAGAGGAGGCTGCAAATTCCTGCACCCAGCACATATTTTCTGGATGCTGGTGAGTGTGTCCTGCAGCAAGTCAGAGACAGGCGAGATTTAGTAGGCAGGAGGCGGAGAATTTGTGTATCAGCTCCCTGCTTTATGGCACCCGAGTCTGGGAGGTGGGGGCAGGCAGCAGCCCGTGGTCCCTCAGCCCCACACAGCCACACCGTGGGTCCTGGACTCCCTCTGCTTGGTCCCGAGCCCTGGATCCCTACAATTTTGGGGTTAACTCCGTGCTTCCCTCAGAGGAAGCATCATCCTCCTGCCCCTGGACCATGCTGCATGTCCATCTCCTGCCCCAGGGTGGGCAGAGGACCTTGCAGCCCTGCCCCACACCATCTCTGCCCCACACCATCCCAGCCCTACACTGTCACTGCCCCAGGAGCTTGTCACAGCCCCCCCTCCCTTTTGGGGAGCACCCCCCGAGCCACAGCAGCATCGCAGGGCAAGCAGGAGGGGACAGGCTGGGGCAGGGGGCATTGCCACGGGGTAAGTGGGGATGGGGGATCCTCATCCTTCTGCCCAGGCAGAGGAGACCTCCTGCCCCGACCCCTGGCACCCACCCTGGGCAGGTAGAAGCTATTCTGCACCTTAAGCCCTTACTTTCGCTCCCCATCCCTCGCCCACACCCCCCTCCCTCCCACCTCCCTGCATATTCTTCCCAGATTCAGGCTGGAACTGATATTAATAACGGCTTATTTCAAGTTTTCAGCCCACTTTCCCCCAAGAAAATATTTATACTGAGCTCCCATTTTCCATTTCTTTTCAATTACCGCCGCGTCTCATCACCTCCCCACAACTCTCCTCTTTAGCCATAAACACAAATCCTATTACCTTTTCTCTTTCTGTGTATTTGCCCTTTGATTTAAGCTGCATTTTCTCCTGTTTTCATCAGTTCTGGACCTCTCCCGCTGTATATCTCCCTGTTTATCTACTTTCCAAAGGCCTCCTCTTATTTCTCCAGCCCTGATCAATACAGCTGCAGAGCTGGCTGGCAGCTCCTCTCCGCTCCTGCCTGTAGTTTTTCTTGGGGGACTTGTCCAGTATTTCTTGTTAAGCTTCTGTCTCAGCTTGTTCCATTTCTCATTAGGTTTTAGCGCTGGCATTGTAGTATTTCTTGTATTTCCACGCTGCCCAGCGGATTTCTTGTAATTCTTAACGGCGAGGCTTAAAGTCTCACTCTTTAGTGGGCTCCCGAGTCCTTTCTGGCGGGGCTTGAAGTGGCAACCAGCGTGACACTTTTATTTCCAGGTGGAGAAAAGAATGTCTCTGCTTCCAAGCCAGGCCATGATTTTTTCCTAACAAAAGGGGCACTGGGGATTATTTGTATTTTACAGCCCTTATTCCAGGGGATGTATTTCCTGGGGCTGTGGCGGGTGGCAGCCCCTGTCCCTGCAGTGCTGGGAAGGTGGGTGCCACCACCCGGGGCTGGGGGCACATTGGTCCTGATGGGGACATGATTGCAGTGTTGATGGCAAGGCAGAGCTGGGCAGCCCCCACCGAGCCTCCTCTGTGCCCCCCGAGCATCCCTGGACCATGCCCTCTGAGCATCCCTGGACCATGCCCCCTGCATCCCTGGCCAGGCAGCTCACAGCCTGAAAAGCATCCTGGCTCTCTGGAAGGTTTGGGATTTGTTTTTTTTTTTCATCTGCATCCCCCTCGAAATTTTCCTTCTGAGAGAGAAGTTGCTTTTAAAATACACCCCAGCTTTCCAGCTGTCAGGAGCCAGCAAATGGATTGCTCTCCGTGGCTGCATTTCTGAGTATTAAACATGACGCGCGGTTGCCGCTACGCAATATTTCCTCAGATGCCACTGCACCGCGGGAGCCAAACAGTGTCCTTTAAAATAAAACCAATTTTTCCTGTCTCCTCCACAGAATAGTCTTATTTATACACACTCAAACAGCTGTTACTGCAGGTTAACCAAAGGTTGTAAAAACATTTTTCAAATGCCCTTAACTTCACTTGGTTTGTTATTGAAATTGTTAATCTTGGGTTTAGATTTTTTTTTTTCCCCATCACACTGGTATAAAATAGGCAAAACCAGCCTTTCTCTGGCTGAGCAGAGCTTTCTGCCCCCCAGAAGCAGCTTCAGCATCATCTTGGTGGCTTCCTGGGCAGTGCCAGGGCCATGCAGCCACTCCACACCTCCCCAGAGGGATGGAGATTTCTGTGTCAGTTCAGTCCTTTCATGTTAAATTTCTGTCTGGTAAACTCCTCCCTTCATCCACACACGCACCTCTCCGCCCTGTGGTGGCTGAGGACACCTTGGGTTTGGCTGTTGAGGCTTTTCTGACAACCTCACAGAACTCTTGTGATCAGGGCAATGTCTTCTGTCACCTTGATTCCCCTCTAGACGGGTGCAAAGAGAATTTGCAGCAATTAAAACTGCTCTTAGTTTAATTGCTGAAGGGGGACATTGCCTGGGAAAGGTTCACACAGGGATGGCTCCAGTGAGAGGGCAGGAGACTGGGGACCAGCACTGGAACATCCCTCTGCCATGCAGGCCAACCCAACCTAATCCAACCCAATCCAATTCAACTCGGTCCAATCCAATCTAATCCAATCCAATGCAATCTAATCCAACCCAGTCCAACCCAATCCAATCTAACCCAATCCAATCCATTCCAATCCAATCGAACGCAATCCAACCCGGTCCAACCCAACCTAATCCAAAATCCAACCCAATCTAATCCAATCCAACCCAGTCCAACCCAATGCAACCCTGTCCAACCCAACTCAAGCCAGTCCAACTCAACCCAATTCAATGCAATCCACCCCAGTCCAACCCAATCCAATCCAACCCAACCCAATGCAATCCAACCCAGTCTAAACCTAATCCAACCCAATCTAATCCAATCCAACCCAGTCCAACCCAATGCAACCCTGTCCAACCCAACTCAAGCCAGTCCAACTCAACCCAATTCAATGCAATCCAACCCAGTCCAACCCAATCCAATCTAACCCAATCCAATCCATTCCAATCCAATCGAACGCAATCCAACCCGGTCCAACCCAACCTAATCCAAAATCCAACCCAATCTAATCCAATCCAACCCAGTCCAACCCAATGCAACCCTGTCCAACCCAACTCAAGCCAGTCCAACTCAACCCAATTCAATGCAATCCAACCCAGTCCAACCCAATCCAATCCAACCCAACCCAATGCAATCCAACCCAGTCTAAACCTAATCCAACCCAATCTAATCCAATCCAACCCATTCCATTCCAACCCAATCCAACCCAACCCAGTCTCCCCTCTTCCTCCCCTCCTCACTGCCTCCACCTCTCTTCCAGCAGCTGGGACCAGTATGGCTGTGGCACATCCCTTCCTCTTCACTCAACAATAGCTCTTTGTTCCTTCCAGCCAGCCCCTCGGCTGATGTCCTCAAGGTTCACCCACCCATGAGGTGTCAGGATGGCTGCTCCTGCTCCTGCTCCTCACCAGGAGACCTGGGTACAGCCGGGTCAGGGCCAGCACCGCTCGCACGGCAGGTGAGTGATCACCATCCTCCCCTCTCACCCCGAAGATGCCATTTCTATGCAGATGATTCTCTCACCGAGGAGCGGGGAAACCAAGGCTGATGAAATCCAATCTCATCTTCCGCCTGATTGTGATAATTTGCAACGAGCTGAGGAAAAGTGAATTATTATTAAATGCAAATAAAAGTCAAATAATGCTGTTTGGGAGCTGCTCTATGTTGCACCGTCCGCATAAATCAGGGGAAGGTTTAACCCGGGGTAATATATCACCACAGGTAGTTATCACCTCTAAATACCTGGCTGGGTGTCCAGAGCTGCCCAGACCCTCAATTACCTTCCCATTAACTAGGGATGGTGATTACACAACTGGGGACGTGCAGGGGAGCTGTGGCTCTGCCAGACCCCCCTGCAGAGCAGCTCCTGGAGCGTGGATGGCCAGAGGGACGAGGGGTGGCAGTGGGGGACCAGAGGGTGGCCGGGGAGCAGAGCCCCCTGACGGTTTTATGTCCCTGTAAATCGTCTACCAATCCAAGGGCTGACAGAGATGTATTTTTAGCTGCTGCAGCACAATTAAGTCTTCTTGTTAGTCTCAGGAGGAGAAGGAGGCTGTTGGTTTACTTGCAAATGCTTGAGGTAATTCTCTAATGGCTCCTCCACCATTACACAGACACTGTTTTCAATCTCTTATCATATGTAATCCCTAATGATTTCTCTGTTATGTCCTGTTTTATTAAAGCGCCATTGAACTATAGCCTATTGATTTAGATTTCACAGACAATTGAAATTTAAATTGACTCCAAATTGAATGTCTCCATGCAATCTGTGTTCTGTACTAAAGATAGATAAAATGCTTCTATTTTTGATAACAACTTATAGACGAGGCACATTTTAATTTCGGGAAGAGCGGAAGAGCGTCGGGATTTCCATGACAATGTCTGGCCGCCGGGACAGCGGTGACTTTCTGACCCATGATGGCATTTAACATCACCCTGGGGCTCGGCGGGAGCTGCTGGGACCCGGGCAGTGTGCTGCAGGTAAGTTTTATTTAGAGAAAAATCGAGCTTAATCATAGAATCATAGAATCATAGAACCATTCAGGTTGGAAGAGACCCTTGGGATCATCGAGTCCAACCATCCACCCTACTCTACAAAGTCCTCCCCTACACCACATCCCTCAGTACCACATCTAAACATCCCTTAAACACCTCCAGGGATGGTGCCTCAACCACCTCCCTGGGCAGCCCATTCCAATGCCTGATAACCCTTTCAGTGAAAAATATTTTCCTAATATCCAGCCTGAACCTCCCCTGGCGCAACTTGAGGCCATTTCCTCTCGTCCTGTCGCCTGTGACTTGAGAGAAGAGACCGACCCCCATCTCTCTACACCCTCCTTTCAGGGAGTTGGAGAGAGCAATAAGGTCTCCCCTCAGCCTCCTCTTCTCCAGGCTGAACACCCCCAGCTCCCTCAGCCTCTCCTCACAAGCCTTGTGCTCCAGACCCCTCACCAGCTTTGTTGCCCTTCTCTGGACCCGCTCCAGCACCTCGATGTCTTTTTTATGGTAGGGGGCCCAAAACTGGACACAGTACTCGAGGTGGGGCCTCATTCCCATGTTATTCCTGGCTAAAGCAGGGCTCCTGGGGATGCACAGACCTGGCTGGGGCAGGACCGTGATGCCAGGACCACATGGAAGGAGCTGTGGCATCACAGCTCTCCACCCCCTCTGCCCCATCCCAGGGTGTCCCCACGAATCACAGGGTGAACGATCCATCCCTGTGGGCTCCGGGGACCCACATCTCTGCCTCCCAGGAGCTTCAGTATAAATAATAAAGAGTTACAGGCTGCGATCTGCCACAGGCTCTACTTATATGCCTCCCGCTAGTAATAATGTCTGTGTTACAGCCGACCTTAATGCCAGCAAAGATAATTCTTTCCGTGCAATGAACTGTTTATTGGCTGATGGATACAGCCCTGTCACACATCCCCGCGGACCTGCGAGCCCCACAGAGCCCCTGGGGGGGGACGGCACTGCGGGGGATCCTCACTGTGGCTGGATCATCCCCCCCTGACATCCCTCCCACAGAAAAGAGGGCAGCCTGGCCCCTTCCCAACTCCCAGCATTTTGGAAATGAGGGTTTGGGAAACCCTCCAGAGCAGTGTGGTGGCCACAGGGGTGGAAGATCATCCCTGTCCTGCTCCAAACCTGCTCCTGCCCTGAGTGTGGAGTCAAAATCCAACACTTCTTCTCCATCCCCTGCCCTGCCCTTGGCCAGGACCCATCTCAACAGCTCCAGAGTCACTGGAAACAGGCACCGGGTCCAGCCCCAACCAGCCCCACGTGTACACGCGTGGCGACGTGTGTGTCTACATGTCGGGGGGGGTGCAGCTGATGAAAAGTGCCGCGTTCCGGGCTTTTAGAGACATTTACGTTTAATCTAAGGTTTAACATTCCTAGCGGGAATACTTCACAGCTGAAGAATGTTTTCCCCGAGCCTTTAGTCTCATTTCTGACATTTCACCTGTCATATTATGTGCTTTTTCAAGGGGGAGCGAAATGGCAGCTTGTCTCCTTAAAAGCGATGGACACACTGTTTGTCAACGAGACGAGCGCCGGGCGCCGTCCCCTGCTCATTTAGAAACAAAACTCACCTCAAATGATGTTTTGAACAAATAAGCTGTTTCGCCAGCATCTTCCCAGCGGAAGACACCGGGGGTTTCCCTGCTGTTGCCAGGACCCATCTCAACAGCTCCAGAGTCACTGGAAACAGGCACCGGGTCCAGCCCCAACCAGCCCCACGTGTACACGCGTGGCGACGTGTGTGTCTACATGTCGGGGGGGGTGCAGCTGATGAAAAGTGCCGCGTTCCGGGCTTTTAGAGACATTTACGTTTAATCTAAGGTTTAACATTCCTAGCGGGAATACTTCACAGCTGAAGAATGTTTTCCCCGAGCCTTTAGTCTCATTTCTGACATTTCACCTGTCATATTATGTGCTTTTTCAAGGGGGAGCGAAATGGCAGCTTGTCTCCTTAAAAGCGATGGACACACTGTTTGTCAACGAGACGAGCGCCGGGCGCCGTCCCCTGCTCATTTAGAAACAAAACTCACCTCAAATGATGTTTTGAACAAATAAGCTGTTTCGCCAGCATCTTCCCAGCGGAAGACACCGGGGGTTTCCCTGCTGTTGGAGCTGGGTGCTCTGTAAGGGGAAGGTGCTGCAGGAAGATGGGTGCCTGCTCTGAGGATGAGGAGGCATCAGGAGAGCCAGAAAAATCTTCTAACATCAACGCTGCCCACCTGGAAGGACAGCCCAAATCCCCCCAAAATACCTCTGGTTAAAAAAAAAAATAAAAATCATCTGCCTTTAAAGCCCACCTAAACTCCTACAACGGGAGCTGTCACCTAATTTATCAGGTTACTGTGGTTTTCTAAGAATGATAGACAGTAATTAAAACTAAGCTAATAACCTCCTCACTCTTGACATTTCTACAGGGGTTTTGTTCACCATTATCTACATATAGATTAAAAATTGTAATTGGACCAGAGATAGGGTTAGAAAAATCAACCACCTTCCAACTGATAGTTTGCTAGTGAGTGACACTTTGAAATTTTATTTAATCTGAGAAAATTGAGTTGAGCTCCAGTAAAGTTGAGTTATCATGAAGTACCTGCATTGGGTAGAAAAAAAACGCTCGATAAAGGCATGGGCAGGGGGATAAAGAAATGAAGAGGACCAGCAAACTGGCTGCAAACTGGCTGCAAACTGGCCAGGAGAGTTTGCATCATGGAAGTTTCTGTACCAAAAAAAAAAGGCAAAGTGGAGCAATTGATGATTCTGGCAGCGCCGGGTGCTTTAAAGCCTCTTCACACGTGTTGGGAGCAACCTGCCAAGCTCATCCCATCTCTCCCAGCTCTTCCCAAGGGATAGGGCATCCCTGTGGAGGTTTGTTGTCACCTGTGGGCACAAGTGTGGGTGCTGCAGCAGGGAGATGCCCCTGGAAATCTGCTCCTGGCTCCTGCCAGCCAGCACTTAGGCCATCTGCCTTTCATTGCTGTTGCCTCTGGTCTTTTCTCCTCCCGTTTTTAGCAGAACCAGCCCAAAGTGCCAGAGCCCACCCAGCAGTTGAGCCGCCCAAGGTCTTCCCCAGCAGGAGGGTCCCTGCTTTAAAACCAGTCACCAAAGTCATTCCTCGCTCCTCAGCTCCTCACCAGGAACGTTATCCCTTAATTGCTGCATTTATCCAGACTTACTCTCTATTTCTAACCATAACGAGTATATTAGATATGCAATTATCACCGGACACACGCAGCCACGAGCACAGGACCCTCCTCTGCTGCTGTGGGGTGACATTTCCAGGGATAAATGTGCCCATCCCAGAGGATTTGGCACCAGGGAGGAGATGGAAAAGATCTGGCTGGGGGTGACAACCCTCCAAGGGGAGGGATCCAGCACAAACTGGGGGGATTTAGCGAGGACTGGTGGTAGCTGGGGATGACTGATGCTTTCCTGGGGTGCCCGGGGGGGGAACATCCCAGGAAAGGAAAGATGCTGTGGAAACTGTACGTCCTCCCATCCAGCACTCCAAGGATGCTGGAATGCTTTGGGGGATGATGCTTGGCTTGTCCCCCCCCCTGCCCCCCGTGTTATTTACGGTGATTTTTATTCCCATCCATGGCAATCCGTGATCGCTATAGACACTTAATTATTACCGCAATAATTATTATAACACAGTATTAGTAATAGAGTAATGACAGCATTTATTTTAAACTGTGACATATTAACTAAGCAGGGCAGTATTAATTGCAATGGTGAATTATCCTCATAGACACTATTTCAATTATTGTTTTGTCACTATTACGTTTATGACAGTAATAATTACATATCTAATATACTCATTATTGTTAGATATACAGAATAAGTCTGAATAAATGCAGCAATTAAGGGATAATGTTCCTGGTGGGGAGTTGAGGAGCAAGAAATGACTTTGGTGGCTGGTTTTAAGGCTGGAGTGAGGCAGGGACTTCTCCTGCTGGGGAAGATCTTGGGTGGTTCAACTGCTGGGTGGGCTCTGGAATGGGTTCTGTGGGCTGTGCCAGGGGATGAAGGCTGGGTATGGGGAATCCTCCTCATCAGATGCCCCAGTGTGCCAGGGTTGGGACTTCTCAGCTCCTGATTCCCCACCCGCAGCACGGCAGAGGTCAGGTCTCACCTCGGAATTTATGAAGAACAAGCCACAAATGGTCTCCTCAAACCACTTGGTTTAAACAGCTGGAAACCTGTCGAGGTCTGGCTGTGGGAGGGGACAAGGTCACAACCCCGGTACCCAGCGACAACAGCGGAGGGGGAGGAAAACACCCCCCGGAGCAGCTGAGGGGGATTTAGCGAGGATTGGTGTTAGCTGGGGGTGACTGATGCCATGCAGGGATGCAGCTGCACTCTGTGCTGCATGCAGGGATGCAGCCCTGCAGCTGTGCAATGTGCTGTATGCAGGGATGCAGCCATGCAGGGATGCAGCCGTGCTGCGTGTGCAGGTGCAGTGTGCTGCATGTAGGGATGCAGCCCCGCAGGGATGCAGCCAGGCAGCACCAGGGGTGTGCATGCAGGGATGCAGCCATGCAGGGATGCAGCAGGGATGCAGCTGTGCAGGGATGCAGCCCTGCAGGGATGCAGCCAGGCAGCACCAGGGGTGTGCATGCAGGGATGCAGCCATGCAGGGATGCAGCAGGGATGCAGCTGTGCAGGGATGCAGCCAGGTGCCTGATGCCATGCAGGGATGCAGCTGTGCAGGGATGCAGCCGTTCAGTGTGTGTGGGTGCAGTGTGCTGCATGTAGGGATGCAGCCCCGCAGGGATGCAGCCAGGCAGCACCAGGGGTGTGCATGCAGCATGCAGGGATGCAGCCATGCAGGGATGCAGCCGTGCTGCGTGTGCAGGTGCAGTGTGCTGCATGTAGGGATGCAGCTGTGCAAGGGCGCAGCCCTGCAGCAGCGGGGGTGTGCGTGCAGCATGCTGGGGTGCAGCCATGCAGGGATGCAGCTGTGCAGGGATGCAGCCCTGCAGGGATGCAGCCAGACAGCCATGAAGCTGTGCAGGGATGCAGCTGTGCAGGGATGCAAGCCCGACAGCACCAGGCGTCGCCAGGCAGGAATGCAGCCATGCAGGGATGCAGCTGTGCAGGGCTGCAGCTGTGCAGGGATGCAAGCCCAGCAGCACCGGGGGTGGTGCGTGCAGCATGCAGTGATGCAGCCATGCAGTGATGCAGCTGTGCAAGGGTGCAGCCCGGCAGCACCAGGGGTGTGCATGCAGGGATGCAGCAGTGATGCAGCCATGCAGGGATGCAGCTGTGCAGGGATGCAGCCCTGCAGGGATGCAGCCAGACAGCCATGAAGCTGTGCAGGGATGCAGCTGTGCAGGGATGCAAGCCCGACAGCACCAGGCGTCTGCGTGCAGCATGCTGGGGTGCAGCCAGGCAGGGATGCAGCTGTGCAGTGATGCAACCCTGCAGGGATACAAGCCTGACAGCACCAGGGGTATGCATGCAGCATGCAGTGATGCAGCCGTGCAGGATGCAGCCCTGCAGCAGCAGGGGGGTGCATGCAGCATGCCGGGGTGCAGCCATGCAGGGATGCAGCCAGGCAGGCATGCAGCTGTGCAGGGGTGCAGCCCAGCAGCACTGGAGGTGTGCATGCAGCATGCTGGGGTGCAGCCATGCAGTGATGCAGCCATGCAGGGATGCAGCCGTGCAGGGATGCAGCCCGGCAGCACCGGGGGTGTGCATGCAGGGATGCAGCCATGCAGTGATGCAGCTGTGCAGGGATGCAGCTGTGCAGGCATGCAGCCATGCAGCTGTGCAGGGATGCAGCCAGGCATCACCAGGGGTGTGCATGCAGCATGCAGGGATGCAGCCATGAAGGAATGCAGCCATGCAGTGATGCAGCGGTGCAGGGATGCAGCCCTGCAGCAGCGGGGGGGTGCATGCAGCATGCCGGGGTGCAGCGGCGCATCCCCACACGGTGTCCCTCTTCCCCCGCCGCACAGGCCGCCTCCCGCCCCGCCGCCGCCGCCATCCATCACCGCCGACCCCGCCGCTCCTCGCCCAGACAATGAGGGAAAAGCGGCCCCTTTCAGGAGAGGCACTTTGTTGTTTATACAAAGGAGTTGGGCTGTTAACACATGTAAGGTAATGGGATCCCCCACCGGCTGCTCGCAGGGCCCGCGCAGGGGTCTGCCTGATGGATTACCCGCACCATTCATCTAAATTATGTCACAGGCAATAAGCAACTTGCTTAATCTGTCTAAATGAAGGGCCGGGTTGGCTGCTGCCGACACGTGCTCGGCGCTGCCTTCCTCACCCTCACCAGCAGCAGCCTGGCTGTCCCCAGGAGGTGGCTTCCAGAGGCTCCCCAGGGACAAGGGCTGGAGCTGGGAGTTGCAAATCCCAGGTTCACAGAATGCTGTGGGGTTGGAAGAACCTCTGGAGATCATCTGCTCCAACCCCCTGCCAAAGCAGGTCCACCCAGAGCAGGTTGCACAGGAACATGTCCAGGCGGGTTTGAATGTCTCCAGAGAAGGAGACTCCACCACCTGTCAAAGAACCCAAAGTTACGGCGGTGACACCAGCCACAGAGCCACATCTTAATTGTCTGTGTTCCTCTGTGTGAAATGTGTTCACCTGATTCGTGTGGCGCATCCCCACACGGTGTCCCTCTTCCCCCGCCGCACAGGCCGCCTCCCGCCCCGCCGCCGCCGCCGCCATCCATCACCGCCGACCCCGCCGCTCCTCGCCCAGACAATGAGGGAAAAGCGGCCCCTTTCAGGAGAGGCACTTTGTTGTTTATACAAAGGAGTTGGGCTGTTAACACATGTAAGGTAATGGGATCCCCCACCGGCTGCTCGCAGGGCCCGCGCAGGGGTCTGCCTGATGGATTACCCGCACCATTCATCTAAATTATGTCACAGGCAATAAGCAACTTGCTTAATCTGTCTAAATGAAGGGCCGGGTTGGCTGCTGCCGACACGTGCTCGGCGCTGCCTTCCTCACCCTCACCAGCAGCAGCCTGGCTGTCCCCAGGAGGTGGCTTCCAGAGGCTCCCCAGGGACAAGGGCTGGAGCTGGGAGTTGCAAATCCCAGGTTCACAGAATGCTGTGGGGTTGGAAGAACCTCTGGAGATCATCTGCTCCAACCCCCTGCCAAAGCAGGTCCACCCAGAGCAGGTTGCACAGGAACATGTCCAGGCGGGTTTGAATGTCTCCAGAGAAGGAGACTCCACCACCTGTCAAAGAAGGAGCCACATATTAATTGTCTGTGTTCATCTGTGTGAAATGTGTTCACCTGATTCGTGTTAATATCTTTTAACTGTTCTGTTTGTCCTTGTATGACCATGGGCTTGGGAGAAGCGGGATTATCTGTTTCTTGTAAGAACGAGGATGCTCAGAGGGATGGAGCACCCCTCCTATGAAGACAGGCTGAGAGAGCTGGGGTTGTTCAGCCTGGAGAAGAGAAGACTCTGGGGAGACCTTATAACGGCCTTTCAGTACCTGAAAGGAGCCTACAGAAGAGCCGGAGAGGGACTCTTTACAAAGAAGAGGAGCGACAGGACAAGGGGCAATGGTTTTAAGCTGGTGGAGGGGAGATTTAGGTTAGATACTGGGAAGAAATTCTTTACAGTGAGGGTGGTGAGGCACTGGAACAGGTTGCCCAGGGAGGTCGTGGATGCCCCATCCCTGGAGGGATGGAGCTTTGGGCAACCTGGTCTGGTGGGAGGTGTCCCTGCCCAGGGCA
>NW_015090850.1:27677-45156 GCF_001431845.1 Calidris pugnax
CGCGTGGTGCTGAGCGGGAGGGGTCTGTGGGGCGCACGCCTGGGGTCGGGGGTCATCCTGGGGGCGAGCCAAGGAAAACTCATAGAAGATTCCAGAAGGTGAGGAGGGCATGCGCCAAAGAAGACACGCCCATCATTAGCATAGGCCAACCTTTGTATGAATATGTATTAGGAGAAGCGATATAAACCCAAAACGGGACTTGCACGTGTGTGCCTGGGTTGAGCGGAGACTCCCGGTGCACCCAGCGCTGTTTAATTGGAATCCTGTTTGAGGCTAAATCTGTTCCTCCAGCACCTTTACCCGCACCTGGAAGGAGTGATGAAAAGATGACCTGAGCCTCAGACTCTCTTACCAGCCCTCCCAACTTCCTTGCCCCAGACCCCCTTACCAGCCCTCCCAGCTTCCTGAAGTCTCTTTTTATGGATCTGGGGCTGCCAGTTGCAGATTCCTCTGTGCCTGTATGAAAAACCAGTAATGGGTAACAGTCTGGTGGACGTACTAAGCCAAGAAGTTCATCCCTGGCTGCATCCCTGCCTGGCTGTGCCGAGTGTGACACCGCTCCGCTCCCAGTCACCACTGGGATTGGGAGCAAGTTCCCAGTGGGTTGTTTCCACCATCCCAGTGCGGAGAACTGGGATGGAGACCAGTCCCCGCTGCACTTGGTGCTGTGCAAAGACACACCAAAGCCCAGCAAGGATTGGGAGCAGGTTCCCAGTGGGTTGTTTCCACCATCCCAGTGCGGAGAACTGGGATGGAGACCAGTCCCCGCTGCACTTGGTGCTGTGCAAAGACACACCAAAGCCCAGCAAGCCCTGTCAGGAGAAACCACACACCTGAGTGGCTGCAGGAGAGGTTTTTCTTGAAAACTGGGAGAATTTTAAAAACTTTTTACCTGTTTTGGTCACTGCCTGTCCCCTGGGTGGCAGGAGTGGGGGTGACCTCCTCAGCAACCTCTCTCAGGCCTCCCGAGCTGATGCCCAGGGTGTAAATGAGAGGAGTGGCTCATAATCACCCATCTAGTCATTAACATCTGTCCTGCAGGCTTCTCGAATAAGACAGAAATTGCCATAAATGCATGTTGATTTGCTGGGATGGAGATTAATTCTGCCCCGGGGGGGCTCTGCAAGCACTGCCCTGTCCCTCCCTTTGCTGCTTCCTTACTTGACTCCCCACACCTTGGTTCGGGGGGGTCTGGGGGTCATGCTGCTCTATGGGCAGCATTGGGTGCCCCTACCCCAGGGACAGATATTAGACTTGGCAGCAAAATGGAAAATAGTCACAAAAAATGCAAAAGTAAAAGCACTTTCCTCTTGGAGGTGGGTGCGGGACTTGTAAACTTGTGTGTCTGCGGGAACACAAAAAACTGAGCACAAAACTGAGCACAAAACTGCCCGGTTGGGGCACAGGCAGAGAGAAAGAGATTAGTGCTGGGCTTTGGAAGCCTTACCAGCCTTCCCAGGGCAGTGATAGAAATTTAAAAAGAGAAGAAAAAAAAAAACAAAAACAAAAAAAGAAGGGAAGAAAAAGAAAACAGACAGTGCTTTTTTCTTATGGCATCATTAACCCAAAAGTGCTAAAAAGCAGCTCTGGGCCATCAGCCGGTGCTTACAGCCGAATTAGTCATCCCCAGTAGCCAAACACTAATGACTGGAGGGGACACAGTTGCATTGCAGCAACCAGACATTATTTGGTTTCTCTTGCTGCTAAAACACTGCTCTATTCCCGATAATGAGACACCTTCTGCTTTAGCATCGTTAGGAGATTTCGCAAAGCCGTGGCGCAGCCAGCGGGACCGGCTCACACAAGTTTCCCACTGAAAAAAAACCCCAAAAAATATAAAATTTCGGGCCACTGGTGAGGGGCACCTCATCCCACTCACCCCTCTCTGGCCAACACGGTTGGGGCTCCAGGTGTCACCCACTTCCAAGTGCAGGCTGCAGTGGGATCTCACACCATTTACAATAAAGAAATTGGGTCCATTTATTCCATCCATTTATCGGGTCCATAAATTGGGTCCCCCTCCATGTCCCACTGGGGATGTGCAGCAGGGGATGCTCACCCAGGGCAGCTCCCACAGCTCTGGTCCTCACCAGCCACTCTTGCCAGTTGATTTTAGAGATGAAGGAAGGAAGGAGAGGAGGAAGAGGACCAATTGGTCCCAATTTGGTGCCATGCTAACGATGGGAGAGGGTGGCTAATTTGACAAGGCCACTGGTCCTGCAGTGATGGCGTTTGACTTTTTGAGTAATGACAAGGGGTGAACTCTCTGTTCAGTGGAATAGCTCGGGGCGATCACCCAATCACACGTTCAAAACGTTGCGAGGTAAATTGTCTAATAAAGCAATAAAGTAAGGGACTCGCTAACTGATTTGTCTTTTAACTATTGCAACGGCGTTTTTTTTTTTTTTTTTAAACATTGTTTTATGTTGGAATGCAAAAATTATTACGAGTAATTAGAGTCATTCCGATTCAAATCTCCGCTTGGGCTTGACATATTTTGCATACTTCCACCGCCTAGAACAAGTCAGCTCATAAAAATGCAGGCAGCTTGCGAGCTCCGCGGCTCAGGCGAGAGGGGAGGTTGTCTAAACTGGCGTAAAACTGCCTCTGCTTTAGCACCAGAGAAGGGAAGGGGAGGAGGAGGGGGGGAGAGGGCCGGAATCTGGTACCACGTAAATTTATTTTGCCTCATTAGGGAGCAAGAAGAAGCGAGTTTCTGGCTGGCAGCAGAGCCACAGCATCCCCCCTCCCTGCCGGCATCACGGCTCCCCGGGTGCTGGCACCCCCAGGAACCAGGCTGGGGTGGGGGGAACATTCAGTGTTTCATCCCCATCCTCAGCCATCCTGGGCGTGCGCAGACACAGACAGGCTCTAAGCGGGTATTTATCTGTTCCGCCCCAAAAGCAGGTGTGTTTTATAGCAGGAAACCTTTGGGGCAGGAGGGGTGCTTGGCAGGCAGGCAGGCCTCTTATTTTCCTTGCTTCTTCTTATTTTTTCTTTTTTCTTCTTATTTTTTCTTTTTATTTTTTCTGTTTCTTCTTATTTTTTCTTTTTCTTTTTTTCTTTTTTCTTCTTATTTTTTCTTTTTTCATCTTTTTTCTTCTTTTTTTTCTTTTCTTTTTCTTTTTTCTTTTTTCTTTTTTTTCTTCTTATTTTTTCTTTTTTCTTCTTATTTTTTCTTTTTCTTTTTTCTTTTTTCTTCTTTTTTCTTTTTTCTTTATGGCATGATGAGGGTCTCATTGGCATTTAATAACATTATAATTAATCGATTGGCACCCAGGCCTTTGCCATCAGGTTGGCACACACGAGCACTGGCTCTGCCGCTCCCCAGGGCATCACCCACCCCCGGGATCGCTCTGCCCAGGGAAGGGGGAGAGAGCAGGGATCACAATAACTTTGTGACTGAAAGAAGGGAGATAATGTAAGACAACACTCAGCCACTGCAGGAACAGAGTTTAACACAGACTGGGTGCATCTCTGCTGGTACCAGAAATGCATAGTTTTACCCCGAATGTCAGGGCTGAGGTGTTCCCTCTGTTGAGATTTCCTGGTGCAGTGGTGGAGGGCTCACCCTGCCCTCCCTGCCCCTCCTGCCCAACAACGAGCTGGGAATAAAGTTCAGAACACCCGAGATTTGGGTGGTTTCAGTGGCAGAATAACCTCATCAGCAACAGCAATCGGGTCAGTCCCAGCAGACCCTGATCTGCAGGTTGATGGGATTTCATCCTCAGGTGTGGGCAAAGCCACCGAGGATGGTGGGTCCGGCTGTGTGGTACCCACCCCGGGGCTGGCAGGGATGCTCAGCCCCCCAAGAGGAGATGCTGCCACTTGATTTGGGGACAAATCCCACTCGTCCCCACTCCGGACAGACTGCGCCGAGCTGACAGTGCCGTAGATCTGCTCCCGACAATCAGAAGGGATCTGTTACCCCGTCGCTTTATGTATCACACCCTGTACACAGCGTCTCAATACCAGATCTTATTCTTTCTATTTGTCTTGTTTGAAAGCCCCTGTGTAAGAGAGACAATTTTTTAACTGTAAGATAGATTGCCTGGAGCCGTGCGACAGCAGGGCTGGGGAGGCAGGGGATGATGGATAACGTACAAATGATTAGAGGACAGGCCGCACAAATTCAGATGGAGAAAAAAACCCGCTCCCTGCAATGTCACACCTCTCTCCCCTCTGGTCAGGGCTGGCTGTGCCCTCCCCTCCTCTTCTCCGGAGCTGGTGGGGTCTGACACAAACCCTGCACATCCTTATGGGCCCAAAACTGCACTGGGTGTGATGCCTGTGTTCAGGATCCACCCCAACCCCAGGTGTTGAACCCTCCTCTGGTGTAAGGAGAGCCCCTGCCAGTGGCACAAGCAGCTCTCCACACGGTTTCTACCCCATCCTTGTCCATCTCCCAAGGGAGTCTCGGGGCTGAGAGCACGATAAGTGCCGGAAAAAGGGGGCAAGGGCACCTGGAAGGAGACCCTCGCTGCCAGATGTGGCAGGAGCACAGATTTGTGATGGATGGGGACCCTGGGACAACCTCCTGGTACAAAGATGGGGCTGAAGCCCCCTGTGCGCTGAGGACCACTTTCCAAAGAGGATGCTCAAGCCTGGCCCCATGGCTACCACCTCCTGGTCCCTGTGGGATGTCACCCACAGACCAACCCTGGTGGCACGGTGCCTGGCTCGATGATGCACCGCAGCAGCATGTTCCCCCTGCTGAGCCCTGGGGCACGTGCTGGGGACCACAGGCCATAGAGCACTGCTGGGGGGGTGATGGAGGAGTGGTGGCACGGGGTGAGGACTGCTCACTGGCACGGCCACTGCCAGGGGACGTGAAGGCAGCCACGGCTTGCAGCACGGCGCGAGCTGCCAGCAGAGCTGCGCTGGGCTTTGAGTTTCCTCCACCGTCTCATTAATCCTGATTTACAGAAGAAGGCGGCGGGCTGGGGCCCTCTTAACAGGCTGTCCAGGCTGCTGATTTGCCTTCGCTGAAGACAACGGTGCCCCCGAGACGAGGCCACACTGAATTATTCAAATCAGAGCTGGGGATGGGGAGCGGGAGCAATGGCCTGGTGGTGGCCGCGGTCCCGGTGCTGTGGCTGCAAACGGGGTCCCAGCAGTTCCTGTAGTGGGGATATTGGTAACAGCATCTCACAAGAGGGGAGCAGAGTGATACAGCCCCCACCCCGGGCACAAGGTGGGGTCCTGAGCCCAGAATTCAGCACACGACATGCCCAGGGTGGTGGTTACCACCTGCACCTCATGGCACGGTGCAGCTCCCAGCCCCGCGACCGGGCGCTCGGCACGAGGATGGGAGCTTCCTCATCCATCTGCTCACCAAATACAGATGCTAGCACCTTATTACACCTCTGCTCAGCTATTTTTCAACTTAAAGGGCTAATAATGCCTTAATAAAACTGTTTAATTACAGAAAATGTCCTTTATTAAACGTAATCACCATATGGTTGCAAAGTACTTATGGCCACATCCATTAGGTGGGAAAGCAAAGCTCCTCCGGTGACACCGGCGGTGTCATTAACAGGGCTGAGTTTAAATTATTTCTCCACACACCCGTTTTAATTCTTCCACAATTAGAGGGAAGCATTTGTGACGAGGCAGGCGTGAGAGCCCTTACCTGAGCTGCCACCCAGTGTGACATCTGGCCACCTCGCTGGCACACACACCTCTCCACACACACAGCCTGGGGTCACACAGCGGGGTCCCCTGCCCGGCCACAACCTCCAGACCCACTGTAGATCCTGGTGGCCACCCTCTGTGACACTGCGTGGCCACCCAGGCATTGGGTAGCCACATTTGGCCACAGAAGGTGGTGCTGGGTGGCCCCCTCGACGTGGGGCTGCGGCTCCTTCCCTGCCACCCCCTGGCAAAGCGGTCAGCGGCGGCCAATTAATCTATTACCTAGAGATACATTTTCCATTAGCTGCTGAATCACTGACTTCAAAGCAATTAGCAAAAGTAATGAACTTTAGTGCTGCGGCGCTGAAGGGAGCTGTTAACCCCTTCTCCTCTGGACCAGGCGACCAGAGATGGTGGCCGACAGAGACCTCCAGCATCCTGACCTTCCTGGCCACACCACGTGGGCTGCTCGCACCTGGGTGAGGTGCCAGTGGCCCAACCATGTATCTCTCTTGCCTTCCCACCACAGCCCACCCAGAGGGACCTGGGCAGCATCGCAGAGGGTGAGCCCCAATGTCCCCATGAGCACCCATCTCTCCCAGGGACGGACATCCCTCTCCTCTCCCAAGCCCTCTGGGCTCAGCGCAGGGTGTGAGGGACCAGCACTGTCTGCACAGGGTGACGTTCTGTGTCGTGGACTCGTTTAATCCTCCAGCAAGTGGGGATTGATTACTTTGCACAGAGAGCAGCACATCACAGACACAAAGAACCATCCCTGCCCAGCTGAAATCAGAGAGAGGAGGCAGCTCTGTGCCCCCACCAGCGCTGGGGACCCGGGGGAGAGGTTTGGTGAAGATGAAGGGAGCTTTCTAAACACAGGACGTGGTTTAAAGGTAGGAAAAAGCTCTTCCCACCATCTCTCAGTGCAGAGAATCATAGAATGGTTTGGGTTGGAAAGAACCTTAAAGATCATCCAGTTCCAACCCTCCTGCCGTGGGCAGGGACACCTCCCATCAGACCAGGTTCCTCAAAGCCCCATCCAGAGCTCATTACAGGTCCCACACCACCCGGGCTGCGTGGCCAGATGAGGAGTGAGGGGACTGACTGCTGTGGTGACACCTTTGCACCCCATGTCCTCGGCGGAGGTGCAAAGCTGGAGGAGAAAGAATTGCACTCATTTTTCAGCTGCCGCAATTTTACGTGTAATTAAGTTTATTAATTGTGTGTATTAATGATGAAATGGAGACACATGAGTGTCAAAACCTGCCCCAGCAGGCATTTGTCTCCCCAGACCCCTTGGTCAGAGGAATCACAGCTCTCATGGCCATCTGCAGAGGTCCAGCACGTCCTCGGGCCACCCAGCCATCCTCCCCTGCCCTGGGGAGCAGGGAGGGTGTTCAAAGCTACTAAAACTTGTGCAAAAGAGCCCCAAAATACCTCTGGGAAGGATCTTGGGGTTGCATCGATGGAGGTTGCTGGTGGCTGGTGGGAACGGACCTTGGCCCACCGTGGTGCAGGGGAAATGGTGATGCTGGTGGTGAAGATGTGTCTGTACCTGCTCTGTCAGGGCTGTGTTGTGTCCCTCGGCCTGGCAAAGAGTAGATGACCACCTAAAGACAACCAGCTCCTAAGCAGGCTCAAAGTGCATCCCAGGAGCTGGCTGCTCCTGATGCCACACTCATGCTGGGGTCTGTCTCCAGGGCGGGATTTGGGTGCCCAGCTTCAGCCTCTGCGGGTGCGTGGACAAGGAATGGCCCTGGGAAAAGCAGGGAGAGGAGCATGGAGCTCTGGAGAAGTGTCTGGGAGATGCTGGGGGTGAGTAACTTGGGTGGCCAAGTTGGCAACCAGGAGGGAGGAAGAGTGAGCCACTCTTCTGGCTTTGACACAACCAGGGGGACCTTCACTGTGGGGTGCGGGGAGAGCTTCGCTTTTGGCAATCCTGGTTTATCATTCCCTTTGGAAAAGGTACTAATCCTTCCTGGTTTGTGCCCTACCCTCGGCAGCTGCTGTGGCTACTGTTCCTCAGATGCAACAACGTGGTCCGTTTGTGCTCCAACAAAGTGCTAGAAAGAGGGACATCATCTGAGCCAGGAACTCGGGCAGTCGGAGGAGAAGAGAGAGGCAGCACGTACGTGGCGGGGTGGGGAGACAGATTGAGGCATCCAGAGAAAAGCCGACTATGATTATTATTCATAATAAACAGACAAAGTCTGTTAATTGCAGGGTTAACCTCGCAGCATCGCAAGGTTCCCCCCCAGCCTGGTTTCTGTCTCAGTTTATTCACAGCTTCTCCTCCTGCTCTGTGCTGCTGTGGCTTGGGGGCTGGCGGGGGGTAGGGGACATGGCTGGGCCACCACCCTGGGTGCCACCAGGGCTGGGGCATCGTGTGGGAGCAGCCTCTGGCAGGTTTTCTCCCTCCAGCTGTTTGCGGAGGTTCAGCCCTATTAGCGATGTGCTGATCTTCATGGCCCTGGGTGAAGCCAGAGGCTGAAGACTCCTCATTTAACCAGCTCGGGGATCCCTGCACAGTGTTATTACCCCTCCTGGCAGAGCCCTTGCTGCTGTTCAGATGCTGCCTTGGCCTTTTTCTGATTGGATTTAGCTTTTGCCACTAAAAAAAAAATAATAATATATATATATATATATATAAAAATACAAGAGACAAGAGTGTAAAAAGCACAGATGCTGTGGGGTTTGCTGCATAATTTGCACTAACTGGCTCCAGCCCAGCTCTGGTGCTGCTGCCACTGCTCCCACACCGCCTGCGGCTCTGCCGGGCACGCAGCTCTGCGGGGGGGGTCACATACCTGTGTGGGTCTTAACTGATGCAATCCGGGGTGGCAATGATCATTTGCAGGGGAAAAAAAAGTCATCACCCACCCTTAATCTCACGCCACAGTTCTGCAGCATCCAGTTGAGCCCCAGCTCTGGGGTGATCGGGAAACTCAAGGTTCAGTCTGGTGGGGGGGTCCAGCATCCTGACTGGGAGGAACCCCCACCCTGAGCCACCCTCTCGGGGCCCTTGTCTGGCTGCCAGAGTGGGAAAAAGGGGTCAAAATGGCAATGGGTCGGATGCATCCAGTATCACCAGTGACTCCCCCCTGAGCCACCCTCTCAGGGCCCTGGTCCTGCTGCCAGAGTGGGAAAAAGGGGTCAAAATGGCAATGGGTCGGATGCATCCAGTATCACCAGTGCCCACCGCGTCCCAGCCAGGCTCACAGCCATGAGCTGATGGAGGTGGCCGGGTCAGCAGTGCAGAACTTTCTGTCCCAAGGATTTGGGGACACCATCTGCAGCTCTCTGGCCCCCAACTGGGCTCAGGCCATGCCAGCACTGGCCATGCCACAGGGCAACTGGCTTTTGTGGGACAGTGGGTGAGGTGGGAACCATGTGCTGGTGCCCATACTGGGAACAGGGGATGTGGCAGCAGCGAGAGCATCACCAAGACCAGTGGCACACAAGCAAGCAGCTCCTCTTAACCTGGGATGGTGACAACATCTGGGGCTACGAATTGTCCATGAAATTAGAGGAGGAGGAGGATGGCCTGAGAGGCAGGCGGGATGAAGGAAGCCCTTTCTTGGGGACAGCCAGCGTGTGTTTGCAATTACACTCCTCACCCCCTGCGGTTTATACGACGTCCACTGGGCGCTGGGTGTTAGGGGTTTTTTTGCCAGTGGTGGCTTCCAAAGTGCATCTGCCTTTGTTTTCGGCGAGGAGCAGCCCAGCAGCTCCTTGGGGATGTGGGTTAGTCCCAACCAAGGGATCTCATTCATTCTTTCCATGACGTACTTTTTGCGAACATCTGGTTAACATTTTCCAAATGAAAAGAGTTCTTCTTTGCTGAAAAATGGCTCCTTTCCTTTTTTCAAAATTGCTGAGATATGTGAAAAATTGTTCTTTTCTTTTCTTTTTTTTTTTTCCCCCCCCAAATGTTTTGTCCTTAACCCATTTTCCTGATGAAACTTTCTCGTATGATCAGAAATCACCCATCAGGGTCCCTCCCAAGAAACCTTTTCCCTTGCTCACTGCCCACTTGGCTCAATCGTTGCCTGCAGATGCCCAGGACAGGACAGGACCTTGTTCTGGGGGGTCACCCCGGGAGGGGACACGGCAGTGGTTTGACACTGAACCCTTGGGAGGCTGGTGAGAGGCTCTCGGTGGGTGCTGAGGGCTGGAATTGCTCTGGAGAGGAAAGTCCAGGGCACGGGGTGAGCACTGGGGCTGGGGGTCCCCCCTCCAGGGGGATGTCACAAGTGCTGGGCACACAGGGACGGGGTGAGATGGCCACCCTATAGAGCCCCACATTTCCCTCCCCACAGAAACCCAGCCCGACTGCTGGCTGCCCAGGATAATAGGATTCAAAAGGTTTCCATGGGTGGTGGTGGGGGGGAGAACGGGGGAGAGTTTGCATTTATTTATTTTTTTTTTTTTTCCCCCTTCAAATTTCCATACCTTGGATTTGATCGGGCCCTCTGGGGACCACGGTGCCGTTTGATCTCATTTTGTGTTCCATTTCTGATGTTACACCTTGTCATGGTGTATTAAGTGCCATCAAGCTCCGTAATGCAGTGACACGAGAACCTGATGCTACATGATCGACAAAAATATGCTGGTCCCCAGGGAGATGCTGCCAGTGTCATATCTGCCTCCGGTCCCCACCATGTGCAAAAGGCACAAACCCCCTTTCATGGTGCTCCTGCCTGTACAGTTGAGCGGGGGAAGCTGAATTTCGTTAAATCTGATGTCCTGGAGCCTGACACCTGCAGAAAATGAGACCCCCAATTAACAGGCAGAGCTGTATCCGGAGGTGGCTTATCCACCTCGGGGCTGTGGAGGAGCAGAGCCGCTGGCTGGGCAAGGACCTGAGATGCTGATGGATGCACACATCTTCAGACGTTGATTACCTGCCCCTTTGCTGCAAATAAAGCCTTGAGGTGCTGCAAATTCTAGTAAAAAAAAAAAATAAAAATAAAAAAAAATGTATATCAGCTACAGCGACACCCCCCACAACCTCTCCCTGTGGAAGGAAGGGCACCTGGAGAGGACTTGGGGACATTTGGGGATGGGGACAACATCCATGTGATGGGATGAGCAGGAGAAGGACCAGCACGACGATGCTCCATCTGCACTGGGTGGGAGAGCATCACCCCCCTCCCCACACCTCTTCTTGGGGGATCCTCGCTGCTTTAATCCGCGGTTATTTCCCTTATTTCCCTTCGCCTGGGTTTCTTGACAATCGTTAATGTGCGAGTTGACTGATTTTCATGGTAATATGCTAAACAAGTGCCTCTTTCTCCGCGCAGCGATCCGGCGGCTCAGCCAGAGTCCCCCCTGATAGACTCGCCGTACAATACCCTGATGTAGTGAATGTGGCATGCCAAAGTAATTTCGAGTGAAATCCCAAGGGATTTATGTCAAGGACAAAATAGTGTATCCCATGGGTAAATATAGTTAGCACAGCTGCAAAACAGAATTTATTTCTTGTTTGCGATATCATTTTTAAAGTATGGCATAGGGAAAGCTTTAAAAATGAAATTATAGCATGCAATAAAAAAAGCTCATAGGCACTGTATTCAAATTATGCAACAGTAATATGCCGAGTTCATAAATAAACATCTCTTATTAACCCTTCTCGTAGCAAAATGGTGGTTTTTTCCCTTGAAATAAACAGTCAGAATGATTTGCCCGGGGAAAACATCAGCAAAGAAGGGTGAGCCACAGCTGCAGGTGGTGTTATTGCCCCCAAAACCGTGCCCGGGATGCCCAACCCCAGCCCAGACAGTGGCCCCCGGGTGCCAGGGGGGACATGGGGGGACCTGGGGACTGGGTGGCAGCACCCCAGCCCCCACACAGGCAGCACCCCCCTCCCTGAGTTATTAGGCCAAGCGCAAAGTGGCTAATCAATTTTGTTTGCATATGCAAGTGAAGACGCTGTCATTTCATTAGCTCAAGTAAGGACTCGGCACACTTTGTGCAGCTTCAATAATTCTCTTTAAAGTTATTGAGAAATGTATGCTTAATTATATTTGCATATGAAAAATAGGGTCTAATTAGTTTGATTGATTATTATTTTAACCTTAATGACATTTTGAGTATCTGTCCCAACTAATAGCAAATGTATCTCTAATAAATCACGAATTTTTATAGCATGGTCTATCGAGCTTCCTTTTGAAATATGTTTTATTAATATACCAGAATGTATTGAAACTGAAACAAGTCAAACAACTGCTCATTTATTAAACCATTTAAATGTCAGTTTTATACAAGAGTAATATTACGGGAAATACGTCCCTATGAAAGACATCTGTAGGCCGGGGATACTCAAAATATTCGTTATTTTAGTGAAATACATTAAGGAAATAAAAATTCAATTATGTCACTTATTGCACTAAATAAATTTATATCGACTGGCGTAAATGTTTTGCATTAGCAGATGTTCTCTCCTGCAAAACTCTCTAATTTTCCACGCCTGATCCCGTGCTGATGCTTCTCTCCCTCCCGTTGTCTCCCGTGATCCTGGACCGGTGGCACTTTCCAGCAGGGACTGGTGTTTTCCAGAGCTCTGGGACCAGCTTGGCTTTGGGGAATATGAGGAGAATTCCCAGTTGGAGCCGGTGTCCGACTCGGGGCTGCAGCATCATCCCGGCCACCCACCCTCCATCCCCGGGGGAAATAAGGAGCAGGGGTTGCTTTTGTACCATCCTTGATTGAAATTCTTAGGCGGCGGCGGTGTCCCTGCCATCAATGCCTTAATTAGAAATTAGGATAGTCACATTGGCATAAATTAAATCAGACTAAAGATGATTAACAAAGTAATGCAAGAAATCATTAAATTAAACCACTGTGCCAAGTCCACTGCTGATCTATCACAAATTTGGGCTGCTAATGAGGTCTTAATTAGTAAGTTAGGTCGAAATAATTCATGTCATTCAATTCGGAGAAGACACTTTGTTTTTTTCTCCAAGACTCGATGCAAATGGATCAACTAATGGGGCCATAAATAAATAAATAAGCAAACAGCATCCCTGTGTTATCAAAACTCTGCCTACGGAAGTGGCAAAGGATAATTTGCCAAAGAGTCGTTAGTCCCCTCCGAGCCCAAAGCATCCAGCCCTGTTATCTGGCATCTCGTCTTCTTCACGGCCTCTGGGCTGATCCTGACGGGGTTTTTGGGGTGGAAACAGAGCTTTTTTGCCTCCCAGCTCTGGGTAACAGCGAGTGGGTTCAGCCGGGATGGGCATCAGGGGGGTTTCCCATCTAAAGTCCATCCCTGCCAGAGACCAGCAGGGAAAGCAAGTAAGTGTGTGCAAGGACAAATCATCCGGAAATTGCTCTCCCCTTTCTCCCCTGAAACAGTAGAAAAGTAGTATTTTATTTTATTTTATTTTTATATAAAATTTTGGGCCTGCTGAGACAGAGAAAAGGCAGGGTTTGTGCGAGGAGCAGATGCAGAGAAGCCTCGGGAAGGCTGGAAAAGACCCTCCATGGGCAGCAGGAGGGACAGACAAACCCTCTCCTGCCCTGAGAAACCCAGCACAGCCCTTCAGAGCGGAGCAGAGCCAAGGGCTCTCCCCAACCCCAGGAAATTGCTTCTTCTTCGCTTCACTTTTCCATTTTCAAGTATTTTCTAGCCGGAGACATCACACATTTCTGGGGCACACATTGCAGTGATGCTTGCACAGGCCCCTCATGCTGCTGTAGGCACAAAGAAAATAAGATTTATTTAAAAGTGGACTGAAATGTCCCTTTTGAACTTGTTCTGTGCTGCTCCCCACGCCTTTCCCCCCTCCATACCGTACGGGCAAACCCTCCTTTTCCATCACCTCCTGCTTCCCCGCTGATTCATGGGACACTGCGAAGAGAAAAACACAACCTTTGGGCAAACTGGGCAAAATCCAGCCTGTTTCTCTCCAAATCCCCACGCCAGGGAGGACACAGCCCTGGAGGGTGACACCTGGAGGGTGACACCTGGAGGGTGGCACCACCGTGCTCATTTGCAGCCAGGTTGCCTGATGACATTGCCACAGGCAAGAAGACACCAAGGAGCTTGTCTCTCTCCAAGAGGACAGAGCCTGGGGACCTCCCTGGAATGAAGATGCTCCAACTAAAAGAAAGGGATGAGAATAAAACTGAGAGAGGGCTGGAAAGGCATTTTAGCTGCAAAACTCTTTAGGTCAGCACTTTAAAAAGTGCAGAATGATGATGCAGCCCCTTCCTCTCACCCTGCAGCCCAGGGGGGGATGCTGCCTGGTGTCCCAATGCTCAGCAGCCATGGTGGGACAGCCCCAGGTCTCCAGAAGCAGTGTGTGGCCCCACCAGGTCACCTCGCTGGAGGAGCAGTGGCTGTGCCACAACAGGGCTGCAAGTGGCAGTGTCTGCAGAGTAATAAAAATCAGAGAAAAGCACTCAGAGCAACTGCCAAGGAGGAGATATCCGAACGGGGCTGCTGGCTGGGAAAAGGGAATGTCAGAGAGGTGGGAGACGTGTCCTCCAGGGTGGTGGGGACCTGCCAGGCTCCTCGGGGTCCCTGAGGATGAAGCTGGTAGAGAAAACCCCTAAGGAGGTGTGAAGGAGCTGGTGGGTAGATGCAGTGCCCGTAGGCACTGAGGGTTGCTGGTGGATGTGGACACCAGGCTGGGGTGATGTGATGGATGTAGGAAAGGTTCGGAGCATGGTTCTTTTTCATCTGAAATGAGATGTTCATTCAGGCTGGACACCAAAATTATCCCATTCTCCCTCTTTATGACAACAAGAATTAGGCTTTTAATGGCTGAGATGTTTTTGGAAAGCTCAGCTTTGCCTTCTCTCTGCCTTTTGCCTCCAGCCCTGGACCTCACAGCATGCGTGGACAAAACACATAAATAAAGAGCAGAACAGCCACCCATCACCCCTGCCCGGGGGCCGGGTGCTTCCCACCCTCCTGGGGGCTTCCCACCCATCGTGTCTGTGCTCCTGCAGCCCAGCATTCCCAGTCTTCCCAGTCAGCACCCCCTCTCTGCAGCTGACAGCCATGCTGAGCTGCTCAGGCAGAAAAATATTGATTTTCTTCTTTTTCTTTTTTTTTTTTTTTCCCTTTGCAAACAGACCCAGCTGCAAGAAGAGGGTTGGCAGGGCTGGGTCCCGCCAGGGGGGTCGGGATGCCTGGACCCAGGGGTGCCTGTACCCATTGGGGGTCCAGGCTCCAGAGGAGGTGATGCTCTGTACAAGCCCACCCAACATCTCAACAGCCTTCTGGGGTGCTTCCAGGTGAGGAAAAAAATGAAGGCAAATCAGCAATGGTTAAACTTTCTCTGGAATGGGTGTGAGCATCCCCAGGGATGCAGGGTGTGCCATGTAAAGGCCAGGAGCAGGGAGGGCAGGAGTGTATGGGGGTGTCCAGGAGACAGAGCCAGCTGATGGGCTGTATCCCAACATCACCCCTGGTCCAGCCCTCAGGAGGGCACACAGCGGGGACAGAGGCACTAAAGGCTAAAGTCTATGGTAAATAATGCCTTTGAAAAGCAAAACTGGCTGTGATGGCTTTGGGAAGTGTGTCTCTGTAGTTGGGCAGAGAACCTCCAGCATCTCCCTTCCCATCTGGAGGGCCGTGACTCAAACCCCGCATCCCCAGAACTGGCCAGAAATGGTGGGATTTTCCACCGTGATTCTCTCCAGAATTATGTCCCACCACTGCACAGCGAAGGAGAGAGACAGAAACGAGCCCTGTTATTCTAATGCCTGCAAAGCACCCTACGGTCCAGAAGCAATGGTAACAAGAAATGATCAGAAAGAGCCAAGGAGGGTGACCTGGAAACCTTGTCTGCATGCATTGAGTTCTGCTGTCTTGACTACAGTGCGGGGATGTGTTTGGGGAATTAAGCAAAGCACATCACTTTTTTTGCATAATTGAATTCTCTGCATATTTTTTTCTTTCTGTGCATAATCTTCCTTTCATGTTGTTCATGTACTTCCTAGATAATTCAGAGGTTACTTTCCTTGAAAAGAAAATACTGAAAGAACCTATGGCACTATATCCTTAAGTATTCCACTTGTTGTAAACTCCCCGAGGAATCTTACAGACACTAAACATCAGTGAAAAAATATTCAATACATTTTCAGAACAGCTCTTTGTACTTGAAATACTCTGGTTTATATTAAAATATTCTCATCTCCCTATAATTTATAAGAATTCATAGAAGTAAGAGGACTTTAGTTCTTCCAAACCCTATTTTGCAGTGGCACCAGAGGTGCCAAGCACAGGCATCACGGCCTGGCACCAGCATTACCAGGGGGGGCCCATTCTCCATCTTCCCCCACCTTAAAGCAGTGTGGGCTGGAACCAGGAGCAGGCAGGGGATCTCCCTCCGCTTCCCAACATGCAAAGAAAAGGTGATTTTGGAGGAGGAGGAGGAAAGGAACGGAAAATTGCCCACTGATGCTTCACCTGCAGCATCGATGCAGCCCCGTGACAGGGGGATACAGGTAGAAACCAGCCCCAGGGATGTAGGATCCAGCCCCAGGGATGTAGGAAGCAGGGGGACACAGGTAGAAACCAGCCCCAGGGATGCAGGAACCGGCCCCAGGGATGCAGGAACCGGCCCCAGGGATGCAGGAACCAGCCCCAGGGATGCAGGAACCGGCCCCAGGGATGCAGAAACTAGCCCCAGGGATGTAGGATCCAGCCCCAGGGATGTAGGAACCAGCCCCAGGGATGCAGAAGCCGCCCTGGGGGGAGTGTGGGGCTGGGTTGGGGAGAGCAGAGGGACCAGGTTGGGGGTGCAGCCAGCTGGGACCCCGTTGAGGCTGGCAGCACAAGTGGGACCCACGATGGCATCGCTGGAGGAGGACATCCCCTTCTGCACTGGGGATGGTTCCTGGGGGTATAAATGGATTTTTCCCTGCAATGCTCACTCCTGGGGAGGGCTCAAGGAGGGTGCAGAGGCCGGGACGAGGTGCAGAGGGATCCCTGGAGCCAAATAAGGCTCCGAGCGGGGCCACGGCCGCCACGGACCGAGCTGATCCTCTTCCATTTTGCGCGTTAAAAGGGAATTTTCCACTCCTTATATGGGCCCGAGTGGAGGCTGGAGCAAGGAAAAAGGAGCCAAGACAACGCAATCGCCTCGTCCTGCCCAGATGGGATTAATTTCTTGAAAAACAAACATTTTTCTCCCTCCAAAGGCAGAGCCCGTGGCGGCTGCACCTGAGAGAGGCTCCCAGCGCGGGGACGCGGCCGCCCTGAAGGGCATCGGGAAGGAGCTTCCCAAATTCCTAGCACTTCAGTGGTTAAAATGTTATCACTTTTATTCGTGTAATAGAGATGAAGTTCCCGGGCCTTCCAGGAGCATCAATCTAGAGATTTATTAACCAATTTAAAATACTATTGTCTTTCACTTCAATGTGAGATTGAGGTGTGTTGTCGGAGGAATATAAAGCTACAATCAGCGAGCCGCAGTGCTGGGAGACGCCAGTACCTGGAACTCAATAGATATTCATGAACATTCTCGTATTTAGTGAAGGAAATAACTTAATACCGACAGTGTCGATGGAATAATAGCCATTTCCTGGCTGACTTGCAGCCCTCAGAAAATGAGATTGCGCCTGCCTTCATTTTTCTTGTCTTTCCTGGGTTTCTTGCCGGGGAACGCACGGCGCAGGGATGCTGTGCGCATTCCAAATCAGCCCCAGGGCAAGCCCCCACCACCGCCCAACGTCCCACCCCGGGCCTGGCCGTGCCAGGAATACCCCCTCCCCGCAGGCATTTCATCCATGGAAAGATTATAAATATTCCAATTATTATTCCAGGCGAAAGCAGGGCAGCCGGGCCGTTCCGGCATCCCACGCCGAGCCCCACATTCCCCCCCCCCCC
>NW_015090850.1:45166-61563 GCF_001431845.1 Calidris pugnax
CCTCGCACGCCGCATAAATATTCATGGCAAAATCAATTTGCACCTAAAGATCTCTCCTGAAATTGCATCCCCGACGCAGCGGCTTGGCCCGGGAGCACGGATGGGACGTCACTGGAAATGCCACGTTCTGCCTAAATATATAGAATGGGGTAAATCTCCTGTAAGTAATTGTTCTATGATTTCTCTTATTCCTCCATCATAAACGGCACTGAATTGGGTTTTATCGGTGGAAAGGCTGCCGGCAGACGCTGCTGTGCAGAAAGGAGAGGATCCCTCCTCTCGCCTGGGTGCCCGCCGGGGTCTGGCAGCACTTCATGGCACAGCTTTGCCCGGGCTTTGGTCTGCAGCCCTGGGTGACAGTTTTCAGGACTGGTGACCTCGAGGGGCAGATGGCTAAACCTAGAGATACTGGGAAAGTTAAAAAAAAAAGAAAAAGCCACCAATAAAAAATGACCTCGTGTATTTCCTTAACTCCAGTAAAGCCACACTTTTGCAGAAAGCTCAAGCGAGGAAAAGTATTTCATATTTCGATGCTCTCATTTGTTTTACTTGCCTCACAGCAGGTAAAAAAAAAAAAGAGACCAGGGTATATTTGGTCTGTGATGTCCAGGAAATTTCCCTGCGACTTCCTGGCCTGGGCCAGAGGCAGCCAGGGCTGTGTGATGTCTTCAAGACCCCTAATTCCAGCGATGAGCTCCCTTTGCCCCCTCGGAGCCTCCAAAGTCCACGAGTTGCCTGGGCTCTTCCTCAAAGAAGCTTCTTCAAATCTCCAGCTCCTGGAATCACGTGAAAACGTGCATCTGACCCCAAACTGTGGGACCTTCCTTGGCCCATCTTCTTGCAGGAGATGTGGGAGAGGACCTGTGTGGTGGGCAGCAGCCTGCAGAGCCCCATCGGGATGCGCCAGGGCTGGGAGGAGGTCTCTGCTTCCCACACGCCTGAGGACAAAGCAGTTCGGTAAAAACACTGATCTTCCAGTCTCAGGAAAAAGCTACAGCACCTACCAATCATTTTTATACCCGCTAAACAAAACCTGACAATGAGGATTTATTGCTTATAATATTAAGTGAAGTTTAATTTAGACCATCTATAAAAGTCCCATTCCAGAGTGTTTCCCAAAGATCCTCGACGCTTTAAAATAAAGAGGACAAATACTGAAGTGCTCTCTGAATGTTATGGGACAATTTCCTTTTATGTTGCCATTCAGTGATGTTTTCTCTCTGGCTGGAACCCAACATTTCAATGAATTTTTCAGACTCGATCACGCTCGTTCCCTCCCAAGCTGCCAGATGATGCTCATGCGAACAAGCTCATGCTGGCAGAACAATAACCAAGGCTCAGCGGCCCCTGGAAGCCCCACGTTCCTTTTCATCTCCTGCAGCTGGGAACTTGCTCCCTGCGAGGAATGCAGCACCTCTCAGAGGTGTTTGCATTCCTGAGCTCCCCTTCCCACCCTGCCCGAGGGGACGAGGACAAAGGGAGGTCCCCACTTGGAGGAACATCAAGCGGGGTCTGTGCCAGAGCACTCAGGGGTTGGGGACATCAGGGAGGTGATCCCCCAGGGTGTGCTCCAGCCTGGCCATGGCCCTGAGCACGGCCCTGTGTGCTCCCCAGGTGAGCAGGATCACACCACCCCATTCCCAAATCCACACGGTGGCCAGTTGCACCAGTTCCTGGGCTCCTTTGGGACACTGGGAGTGGTCCAAAGGCATCTTTGGATGCATCCAAGTGCATCTTCCAGCACAACCTCTCCCCGGGGGTGATGAGGGGAAGAGAAAGTTGGAAGTGAGAGCAATTCTGGATCATCCTGAACTTAGAGCTGTCCCTGTTTGATGGTGGGTGCTGACCAACACCCAGCATTATTCTTTTGGTCTGGATTTTGCTTTTCCTTGTGTGGCTTATGAGATGCAGTGCCTGGCCTTTCCCCAGCCCCAGAGTACTGGGATGCTCTGGACTGCTGCCCCAGGCTCTGTTGCATCCATCCCAGCTCAACTGGGCTTACTGGTACGGGAGAGGCAGCACTGGAGCTGCTGGCAGCCAGGTCCTTGGATAAACGGCAAGCGGAATATGATCTGCTGTAGGCAGAGCTGGAAATGGCAAAGCGGTGACGAATAGCATTGCTATGGTAACTCAATCAGTTAAAGTCCTCTGGCTCAATCCACTCCCGTTACCAGCCAGGCTGGGAGCAGAGTTAGGGAAAAAATAGAGAGGGGAAGAGCGGGAGATTAACTCACCTGAAGACAGCGAGTGCACCGGGCTGATTGGATTAATCGCTGCAGATGACTGGAGCTCTATTTAGAAAGCAGTGTTTTAAAAATATGCAGAATTTTAATTATGCGTTGACACACACTTTATTCCTAATGAAGAAGAACTTGACAGCAAGGGCAGGTGCCATTAATTACGGCTTCTCACAGCGCTGGGTCTCACCGCCCCAGCGAGGAGCTGGGGAGGACCCTGCGGTCCCCAGGCACGGTGCTGGTAGGCTGGCCCTCTCTGTTGCAGGCTGCCCAGTTCGCCCAGTTCCCCCAGTGCCAGACCAGTAAGTCGGTAATTCAGCCGTGCATTTTGAACCTGGGTGGGATGGAGCAGAGTTTCAGCCTGGCAGTAAGGAAGATTTCTTTATTCTGCTGTTTGAATATTCTCGAGAAGAAGACAGGGATTTGGGGAGGAGGTTTATAGAACTCTCAGCATTATTACTTTTTAGTCCCCATTTCCCACACCCAGCTGTGCCCCAGTGAATCCCAGACAGAACCAGTTTGCTGCCAAAGAGGCCAATCGTGGTGAGTGAGCCTTCCCCAGGGACCCACTGGGCTCACTGCCAGGGCACCGTGGCTACTGAGCAGCTCGCCAAGGGGAACTTCTTAGTGCCACTGCCTCTTTGGCCCAGATTTTCTTAGGTTTTATAAAAGCAGCAACAGCCCTTTCGCTGTGAGACAGAGCCTGAAGCAGCAGGCAGGGCGGGTGGCTTCAGGTGGGTTTGCTTGTTCATCTCTCCGCGTAGTGAACTGGTGCTTCTAAAACACCCCAGAAATGATGGTAAATGTGTTTTAAAATTTTGTGACAGTGCATGCACAAATCACCAATTAAAGACTCCCTAAGTGCCCATTAACATGATAAGTCGTAACAGCTCCAAAAGAGACATTATTGTTTATCACGTCAGCGACCCGTGGATTAAGGACTCCCCAAGTACACATTGACAGGGTGAGCGGAACATCTCCAGAGCTGTTCTGCTGCACTCAGCTGTGGAGAATGGCAGCACTTGGGAGCCTCGGCAGCACCCAGCCCTGCTCATCCTCATCATCACCCAGCCTTGCTCCTCTTCAGCATCACCCATCCCCGCTCCTCTGCAGCATCACCCAGCCCTGCTCATCCTCCTCATTCCCCAGCCCTGCTCACCCCCAGCATCACCCAGCCTTGCTCCTCTTCAGCATCACCCATCCCCGCTCCTCTGCAGCATCACCCAGCCCTGCTCATCCTCCTCATTCCCCAGCCCTGCTCACCCCCAGCATCACCCAGCCTTGCTCCTCTTCAGCATCACCCATCCCCGCTCCTCTGCAGCATCACCCAGCCCTGCTCATCCTCCTCATTCCCCAGCCCTGCTCACCCCCAGCATCACCCAGCCTTGCTCCTCCTCAACATCACCCAGCCCTTCTCAGCCTCTGCATCATCTGGCCCTGTTCATCCTCATCATCACCCAGCCTTGCTCCTCCTCAACATCACCCAGCCCTTCTCAGCCCCTGCATCATCCAGCCCTGCTCAGTATCTGCATCATCTGGCCCTCTTCATCCTCATCATCACCCAGCCTTGCTCCTCTTCAGCATCACCCATCCCCGCTCCTCTTTAGCATCACCCAGCCCTGCTCATCCTCATCATCACCCAGCCCTGCTCACCCCCAGCTTCACCCAACCCTGCTCATCCTCATCACCCAGCCCTGCTCACCCCCAGCATCACCCAGCCTTGCTCCTCCTCAACATCACCCAGCCCTTCTCAGCCTCTGCATCATCTGGCCCTGTTCATCCTCATCATCACCCAGCCTTGCTCCTCCTCAGCATCACCCATCCCCGCTCCTCTGCAGCATCACCCAGCCCTGCTCACCCCCAGCAGCACCCAGCCTTGCTCATCCTCATCATCACCCAGCCTTGCTCATCCTCATCATCACCCAGCCCTGCTCACCCCCAGCATCACCCAACCCTGCTCATCCTCATCATCACCCAGCCTTGCTCCTTCTCATCATCACCCAGCCCTACTCACCCCCAGCATCACCCAGCCTTCCTCCTCCTCAACATCACCCAGCCCTTCTCAGCCTCTGCATCATCCAGCCCTGTTCATCTTCATCATCACCCAGCCTTACTCCTCCTTATCACCCAGCCCTGCTCCTCCTCATCATCACCCAGCCTTGCTCCTCTTCAGCATCACCCAGCCTTGCTCCTCCTCATCATCACCCAGCCTTGCTCCTCTTCAGCATCACCCATCCCCGCTCCTTTGCAGCATCACCCAGCCCCGATCACCCCCAGCAGCAGCCAGCCTTACTCCTCCTCATCATCACCCAGCCCTGCTCCTCCTCATCATCACCCAGCCTTGCTCCTTCTCATCATCACCCAGCCCTACTCACCCCCAGCATCACCCAGCCTTCCTCCTCCTCAACATCACCCAGCCCTTCTCAGCCTCTGCATCATCCAGCCCTGTTCATCTTCATCATCACCCAGCCTTACTCCTCCTTATCACCCAGCCCTGCTCCTCCTCATCATCACCCAGCCCTGCTCAGCCCCTGCATTATCCAGCCCTGCTCAGCATCGGCCTCACCCAGCCCTCTTCATCCTCATCATCACCCAGCTTTGCTCCTCCTCAGCATCACCCATCCCCGCTCCTTTTCAGCATCACCCAGCCCTGCTCACCCCCAGCATCACCCAGCCCTGCTCATCCCACATAGCCTGGCTGGCTATAAAGTAAATGCCCAGCCTTCCTCATCCTCATCATCACCCAGCCCTTCTCAGCCCCTGCATCACCCAACCCTGCTCATCCTCATCATCACCCAGCCCTGCTCACCCCCAGCATCACCCAGCCTTGCTCCTCCTCATCATCACCCAGCCCTGCTCACTCCCAGCATCACCCAACCCTGCTCATCCTCATCATCACCCAGCCCTGCTCAGCCCCTGCATTATCCAGCCCTGCTCAGCATCGGCCTCACCCAGCCCTCTTCATCCTCATCATCACCCAGCTTTGCTCCTCCTCAGCATCACCCATCCCCGCTCCTTTTCAGCATCACCCAGCCCTGCTCACCCCCAGCATCACCCAGCCCTGCTCATCCCACATAGCCTGGCTGGCTATAAAGTAAATATTTTCACTAATTGGGACAGTAGAGCCTTCTGCAAGTGCAGTTTTCCCAAGCATTAGAAGATAAGTTAGTCCTGTGTCGCTCAAACCAGGACACATTGGTACACACTGCTTTAAAACAGGTTTAAAAAATAAAGTCTCATGATTCTCCTCACCCTACTTCTGCTCATCCTGTCTCATCAACCCACAACAGTTTGAGCAGGAATTTGATCTGGTTTGAAGCCACCAAAAACTATTGCACTTACTGGTTTCTGACATATGGGGTTTTACTCTTTTATTTGCAAATAGCATCAGTTTGCTCTTAAAAATCTTCACTTGGAATTGAAAAGCACAGTTTTCCCAACCCAAAATATTATACCTAAAAATGGCAGTATTTTGCAAGACCTTTGCTTCTGTGGCATCACCTTGCTCAGTTCCTGGATGTGCCCACTCATGGGATCTCCCACCCTTCTGAAGCTCGTGTCCCTGGTTCCCGAGTTTCACCCGGGAGCCAAAAGTCTCCATTTCCAGTGATGCCTGTTTCTCCTCTTTGCTCCCACTCTGCCACGAGCTCCTTGGCCATGGCCACGAGGGAGGAGGAGGAGCATCACCCTGTCCCCTGCCCTTCCCCAGCACCATCTAGTCCATTTATGGTTGGACTAGATGACCTTTAAGCTCCTGAGTTTCACCCGGGAGCCAAAAGTTTCCATTTCCAGAGATGCCCGTTTCTCCTCTTTGCTCCCACTCTGCCACGAGCTCCTTGGCCATGGCCACGAGGGAGGAGGAGGAGCATCACCCTGTCCCCTGCCCTTCCCCAGCACCATCTAGTCCATTTATGGTTGGACTAGATGACCTTTAAGGTCCCTTTCAACCTAGAAGATTCTGTGATTCTTTCCACCCAGCAAGCCCAGGGGTTGCCGGATCCAGCCCCATGAGAGCGGGGGCTCCCTGGGAAGTGCTGGAGCTGCTCCCAGGAGGGTCCCCAACCCCAGGCAGGGGATTTGTGCTGTCTTCCCATCGGGATCCCACCAGGATCTGCCTTTTCCCAGTGGTGGGGGGTGACAGGGCTGTGGGCACCACTCACCCAGCAGCAGGAGCCCAGCCGTGACGGGGGGAGCCTGCAGTTTGCTGCTCAAAGCGTAATGATGTCTCTTAATTTCCAGCCACGCTCATTACAAGTCAGGCCAGCTTATTATACACAATATACAATTTGTGCAGGGAGCGCGAATTCCCAGGCCTATAAACATCCCATTTCCAATTCCAGATGCTCTGACAGAGTTGTATGGTTCAATTTCTACTTAAACCCTCATACGCTGTCTAGTCCCATGAAGAGCTCTCGGCTTTAGTCTGCTCATCCCAATTATTGTCTCAGGACCTTAAGTCAGGCTGGATTCAGCCTGAATTCCCCAAATCTCTCCATTAAACAGATCTCTTCTTGTTAGAACCTATTTATTCGAGATGCAAATGACAGGCTCACTACCCAATTGAAATCATTTTCATCCGGAGCCAAATAACACACTTTAGTCTTCTTGGCATGAAGCAGCGAGCTATTAAAAATGGGAAGGAAATACAGGCAGGCTACTTTATTCCTAGCTTCAGGCCTTCTTCATCAATATTTTACTTAGGGAGCCACAGCTCCATTTTAATGTGAGTCCCATAACCAGCCAGATGGCAGCTTTCTCTGCGTGGAGAGCGGTGGCCAGGAGCTGAGAGAACACCGTGGTACCTGTTGAAGCCAGCTCTGGCTGCAGCCCTGCACCGTGGAGGGGCAAAGCAGAGCCCCACAGCCTCGGTGGCCCTGATACCAGCCCTAAATGGCAGCCCTGGAGCATCTCTGGGTGGCCCAAAAGCCCCTGGCTCCAAAATGTTGGAGTTTCCCAAGGATGGGGAACCAGGAGCCTCGTGGCTGGTGCAGCGCAGGATGGGGCTCGATGGAGGATGCTCATGGGAGGATGCTCACAGCGAGATGGGGGTGTCTCATCTCTGCCACTGACTGAGACATGGTTTGACCTTGCAAAAAGTGCCAGAGACCCAGGCTCTGAGCACCATGAGATTGCACCAAGCCCCGAATTTTCCTCAAGTCCCTCCCGAGGATGGGAGCCAGTGTCCCGTACCCACCTGCGGCTTGTCTGTTGCATGAGAGGAGAACCAAAGCAGCACTGCAGGATGGAGAAGACAAAGTCAGGGCAGGGGTGGGCAGCCCAGGGATGGTGTCTCCATGCCCACTGCCGAGCTGGGGTGATGAGGGCTCCACGCTGGAGATTTGCTGCTGGTGGCTCCCAATGTGCCCACAGCCCCTCAGGAGGGCTGCGGGAGAGGGAAGGGAGAGGTGGGGAGATAGCAGGCTCCGTTACAATGGAAGAGGAGCGTGTTATTCGATCCAAGAGCTACAGGAGCAGAGATGAATAATGAGTCTACAGCACTTCCACTTGTTTTCCTCAATAGTCAGACTTGGCTTCTTTCCCTTAGATCCAATACTAACAAAACTGTATTTGAAATTCACCCAAGTGTACAGTAACCATGCCAATGTGTTAGCAACTTACTTCTGGCACACTGCTGGTAACATGTAATTACACCTGACACCATGCTATTTAGTGTATTTCATTCAAATTAAACAGTGCGCTTTAGAGTGTTTAAAGGCAATGTCTACTTTAAGCCTCCTAGAAGTGCACGGCGTGTGCTTTGTGCCAAAAAAAATGTACACACACACACACACATGCACACAGATGTAGACACATCACCTGGGCACTGGCTGGGTTCTCCAGGGACAGCAGATCCCAGCCCAACCTCACTGGTCCAGCCCTGGTGATGCTCCCACTGGGGTCGTGCCAGGGCATCCCTGTGATGTCCCCTTTTCCACAGAGCTCCTGTCCCAGCCCCAACATGAGTCACCCATGAAGAGGCACCACCCAGGTTCCCTGGGGCACAGGGATCCGCAGGAGAGGCAAGATGGGACACATTCTTACTGGGATGGGACACATCTTTACTGGGATGTGGGTCTGGCATGGCACAGGCTGGCAGCCAGCATCCCCTCCGGTGGGGGTCTCAAGCTGAGGGGCCTCCTGGCCGCAGAGTGATGGTGACACCAAGTTGTGCCATCGACTGCTGCCTTTGCAGATGAGATGGGTAATTGGACTAAACGATCTCCAGAGGTCCTTTCCAACCCCGTGTCATTCGGTGATTCTGTAATCAAAGCTCTCATTCCGGGCTCTGGTGCCAAGGATGGGAACAGGAGGAGTTGGAGGCAGCACATAACGAACCCATTCACATGCTAATGACTGGGGGGAGCAGGAGGCTTTGCAGAACCAACTCACTGCTGCCTTGGGATCCTTCCCAAACCCCACGCTGTGTCCCAGCAGCCATGCCCACGCTGGAGAGGGGCTAATTCAGCTTGCAGACATGCTGGGGCATCCTCCTCCTCTGGGTAAATCCACAAGAACACCCCAAAATAACTGGAGAATAAGTCTTATGAGGAGAGGCTGAGGGAGCTGGGGTTATTCAGCCTGGAGAAGAGGAGGCTGAGGGGAGACCTTATTGCTCTCTACAACTCCCTGAAAGGAGGGTGTAGAGAGGTGGGGGTCGGTCTCTTTTCTCAAGTCACAGGCAACAGGACAAGAGGAAATGGCCTCAAGTTGCACCAGGGGAGGTTCAGGCTGGATATTAGGAAAAATTTTTTCACTGAAAGGGTTCTCAGCCATTGGAATGGGCTGCCCAGGGAGGTGGTTGAGGCCCCATCCCTGGAGGTGTTCAAAAGAGGGGTTGATGTAGTGCTGGGAGGTATGGTTTAGTGATGATGCTCCTTGTTTGTTGTGTGGGTGTCTATTTTTGTCAGTTAGGTTGACGGTTGGACAAGATGATCTTTAAGGTCCCTTCCAACCTAGAAGATTCTGTGAAAAGCATCACTTCTGTCCCGTCCCAGGGAGATGCAGCGCTCGGGAGGGTGGTGCTGGCAAAAAGCTGTGAGGGATGTGGGGAGAAGGGTTTGCAGTGCCAGTTCCTTCCCTTCCCACCTGTGGGGACTGAGGAGAGGTGCCACAATGCCCTGTGAGGCACTGCCAGCTGGGAGCTTCATGGCAGCAGCAGTGCTCGGTCCCTCTTCTCCCTGATATTCTCACTAGAGCCCCTGGCACTCCGGCTGCTGCCCGCCAGGCTCCCTGGTATTATATATAGAAAGTTAACAAGGATCTGCAGAGCAATTGTGAAGTAATGGGAGCTTTTAAGGGTTTATTTTATTGAAACATTTTAACATTAAATCTCCTGTTAGACCAGCAATTTCTATTTCGATACTTTAAGCTGTTTCTGTACTTGTCACTGAACCTGAAGGGGGGGCAGACCGGGGCTTAGAGCCGGGTCCTGCACCTCGCAGAGCAAAAAGAGACTATTAACTCGTAACTAATGCCATTAATAACACCCTCGGGCTCTTCTGCCTCCCACTACCCTGCTGTGCTTGGGAGCCGTGTGTCCCCTCCAACTGCAGCCTCTGTGGAGCTCCATGGATGGGGCCATAGACCTGGGGACAAGGGGACTTGCTGGGGAGGAGAGCCTGACCCTCCCAAGCAAGTTGTCCTCAAGCTCTGCCAGAAGCAGCCGGGGTGAGGGCAGCTGAGGGGGTGCACAGGGATAGGTTTGTTCCCCAAAACCAGGGTGCCTGGTCCCACTGCAACCTCCGGTCCATGCCCAGATCTGCCACCCCTATCACTGAGCACTGCAGCTCCACCAGGCTTCGACGATCTTCTCCCTGCTTCACGCGCCTCTCCTGTCTGGCAGGTATATTGAATTGCTCTCCTGAACGCATATGAAGTGTATGAAATGTTATAGAACAATAAATACATTTAAAAGATGGGGATGCAGCGTGTCAGGCAAGTAATTTCCCCTCCGTAAAAGGAGCCGGGAAAGGGAGCAGTGAAGTTGCTGCGATCCTATTTCAGACTTCATACAGTATCTGCAATAACATCAGTGCAATCCAAAAAGAAACAATACATAGTTTATGAGCACCTTAAGTGCCTGTTGTACCTGTATTTACTCCATTAGGTTGTGTCACATTGCATTTGAACTGGAGACTTCATGTCTCAGTCTGTTCGCCGCGCTGCGTGAGGCGGGAGAAGTCCTCCCCGGTGAAGGAAGGATCCCGCAGAGCTTTCCTGCCATCACGATTGCTGAGGAAATCCTGGCACTGCAGTGGGCATCAACACAGTGGGCAGCATCCGTGGTGGGCAGCATCTATGGTGGGCAGCATCCATGGTGGGCAGCATCCATGGTGGGCAGAATCCACAACAGACAGTATTCATGGTGGGCATCATCCATGATGGGAAGCATCCATGGTGGACATCATCTGAGGTGGGCAGCATCCACTGTGGGCATCATCCATGGTCAGCAGCATCCATGGTGGGCAGCATCTGTGGTGAGCAGCACCCATGATGGGCAGAATCCACGATGGGCATCATCCATTTGGGCCAGCGCAGGCCCCAGACAGGAGACATGGCAGAGCAGACCGTGCAAAGGACAGTATCCATGGTGGGCATCATCTGAGGTGGGCAGCATCCACAGTGGGCATCATCCATGGTCAGCAACATCTGTGGTGGGCATCACCTGAGGTGGGCAGCACCCATGATGGGCAGAATCCACGATGGGCATCATCCATTTGGGCCAGCGCAGGCCCCAGACAGGAGACATGGCAGAGCAGACCGTGGCCGGGGACAGAGAGGAATTTCACAGGGTGGGTGTCCACGGGTGGATTCCTGCCCCAGGGAGAGGAGGAAGATGAGCAGAGGACATTGCCTGAGGGGCACCATCCCCAGCCCCCAGCTGCGAGGTGGGGTCCAGCCCCATTGCAGGGGGGTCCACACCGCTCATGGAGTTTGTCACAGCTCTGCTTGTTGTCACTATGATCTCCCCGGGATGGTGACCCATCTCAGCGTAGCAGTTAGCCTTTTTTAAAAAAGCAGCACAATTAAAAGCACGTTAAAAGTATATTATTCCGGAGCCCAGCTTTATGGCACACCGTGCTCCAGCCAGCGGCTCCAGGTGGACCCTTCCTCTTCCAATTCCACACATTCTTAGGGATAATAAGCTGCCTGCACTTAAAAAAAAAAATACAGCAAGAGTGTCTGAATGCTCTGAAGGGGACGGGTTGTCAACCTTTAGTGCAGCTGGTGGTACAGCGAGGCGTGATTTATTAGTATAAGGCAGTGATCTGCATGTGATGGATAATAGTAGTTCATTATAAGGCTGAAGTAAAAATTAATTGCAGCACATCAGAAAAGGTCACAACTCCCTCACTAAACTTTATAGGAGCAGTCAAAATACAGGAGAGCAAAATAGAAAGGCGATAAAAAAGTAAGTATTCCGAAAAAAAATAGGTATGTAGGTAGATGGGTGGACAGAGAGATGGATAATTAGACAAGAAGGAGTGTGTGCAGATGAGGCAGATGAGAAGACATCTACTGTCCAGTTTTCTCTTCCACTCCACACCATCGTGTCTTGAGCTTCTCTACTGCAAACACACACAAAGAAAAATGCAAATTAGGGCAAATAATTACCAAAGATGCGTTTGAGGTAATATTCAATTGGAATGTCAGGAGGACGCGTTCGCAATTAGCATTTCACAGTTCCTGCTGCATTCCTGAGTTATACAGGTCTGTTCTGAGGACAGAAATGAGCCCAAACGAGAGGAAATGGCCTCAAGTTGCACCAGGGGAGGTTTAGGATGGACATTAGGAAAAATTTCTTCATGGAAAGGGTTGTCAAGCTTTGGAACAGGCTGCCCAGGGCAGTGGTGGAGTCACCATCCCTGGAGGTATTTAAAAGCCTGGCAGATATGGTGCTGAGGGACATGGGTCAGTGGTGGAGTTGGCAGTGTGAGGTTTATGGTTGGACTTGAAGATCTTAAAGGCATTGTGCAACCTAAATGATTCTCTGATTCCATGATTTTAGACTCAGTTGACACAGCAGCAAGATGTGTCAGCCCTGGCTCAGCAGCGTTTTCATACTCAGCATTTCTCTGCAGGGATGCAGTGGCCACCACGGTGCAGGCTCTGTGCTGTGTCATCTTCTCTCAGAGCAGGAACGGGGTGTTATTTAGGAATTGTCCAAACCAAATGATTCTCTGACCCCGTGGTTTTAGAGTTAATTGACACAGCAGCAAGACGGGTCAGCCCTGGCTCGGCAGCGTTTTCATAGTCAGCATTTCTCTGCAGGGATGCAGTGGCCACCACGGTGCAGGCTCTGTGCTGTGTCATCTTCTCTCAGAGCAGGAACGGGGTGTTATTTAGGAACATCATCAGTGGTAGGTCTCAGCACTGGCTTGTGAGCACCTAACGAAAGGATAAAATTTGCTGAATAAATTCCCCATTCCCTTTTTTTTCCTTGCTCCTCAGCTTTGGTGGGTTGGGAAGGGGCAGGACAATAAAACTTTTATTTATGCCTGGCTGTAAGCTGGTCTCTGCCAGCGGGGAGAGATGAATGATCTCCTGAACGCCGCGTTGCATACTCTCCCCATGAACCCTGCTAATATTAGTTTGTCCAAACGGTAAGGCCCTGAAAACAAGAGCTGATAAATGGAAACCAAAGGAGGCACTTGACCCTCCTGACGTGGAAGCTCCTCCAGAAGAGCCTGGCATCTCCAGCGCTGGCTCCATTTGCTGAATATTGGTGAGGTTGCTGGGCTCTGACACATGCATTTGGGGCTCTGCAGCTCCCAGGGGTAGGGGTTCAGCCTCTGGGTCGGCTCCTTTGCTCCTGGGTGGGTGTGGGGGCTCCCTGGGGAGTTATAGATAGATATTGATTATATATATATATGTAATATATAGATAGATAGTAATTGCACCATATATAGATAGATAGTAGTTGCACCATGCTGCTGTGCTAGCCCAGGGTGGGACAGGGCATTGCCTGCTGCCCCCCAGCCACCTCCTGTCCTCCTGTGGCTACTCCCTCTCTCCAGCTGAGGGTCCTGGTGGGCTCCAAAGGGCTGGTTTGGTGCTGGGAGAGCTGCCCATGGCACCAGGAGGGGGGAACACCCTGAGCAGCGGTGCCCACGGTGGGTAAAGTCCAGCCCAGTGCTGTCACTGGGGTAGGCATCACAGGGAGGGGGTGACCTTTCCTCCAACCCTACACCACTGGGGGAGGAAGGTGGGAAAAAGGTGAAAAAAGCTGGAGCCATCAGAGTGAGGAACGTGCCTGATGCCCCATCACTTCAGCTTCTCAAATCCGTGTCCCGGCACAGCCCAGGCTGCAATTAAGAGGGGACACACACTTTGAGCTCTGCCAAGGTGAAGGGGTGACCTTGACAATTTTTGTAGGTGATAATTTCTAAATTTTAACAATAGGTGGAGGGGAAAAAAAAATAATAAAGCCATCTAATTAACAAACCCACACAGCATGGCACGGTACAAACTTTGGGGCGATTCCATCTTTCTTTTGTTTCGGTGATTTCAGAAGAACATGAACCATCCAATTACCCAATCATTTCTACACTGTCTGAGTAACAGCTCAGAAAGGGGAAAGGTCAGCACATTCCAGAGAGCAGGACTAAAATGCCTTCATTTTCTCTAATATCTGTCTGTTTAATTACTGGAACAATTGTTTGAACATTTTAATATATTAATTTAGCAGAAGGATAATTGTATGATTACAAATTCACTTTGGCCATGATAAACTGAAAAGCCAGAGCTTGTGCTAAAATGAAATACTGAATTTGTAGGAAGAAAAAAAAAGGAGAGAGGGTGCTTGTTGGATTCTCCTCCTCCCTCCCCACTGTGCAAAATGCTTCGTTAATCCCAAGGCCAAAAAGCTGAGCTGGGAGGAGGGTGCTGGTCCCACTGGGATGGGGAAGGCACTGGGTTCAGGGCACCTGGAAGGGCTGGGAAACACCAGGACTGAAATGGGGAAGCAAAAGCCCCAAAAGCAGAGAGATTTGGGAATTTCTCGCTGAGCTTCTCAGGGGGAGTTTGATCCCGATGCTCCTGGGAAGGGGTTAGTGTTGAGTTTTTTGTTTTCCCCCCCAAAAAAGCGCCTCGCAAGCAGTGAAACATCAACACAAAGCACTCGTGTTTTGACGTTTAACAAAGCATTTCAGATTTTGTTTGAAATAGTCCATATTGATATTTGCTTAATTTAGCCTACAAGTATGTAAACAGAGGTCAGCCCTGACCCCTCCTGTTTTGAAACAGCTGAAACATCCCGAGCGCTGGGGACTTATATTTACTGAAAAGTGAGATTTTCATCTCAGTCCTGTCAAGGACTGGTCCCAATTTGCAGCCTCCTTGCCCTGACGCTGGGCAGGACGCAGCTGCAGCCCCCAGGAGAGAGAAGGGCTGGGGTCCCCGTGCTGCTGCAGCCCCCCCAGCCCTACAGAGTTGGGGGGCAGGTTTAACCAGAGGGTTTTTCCCCCAGAAACAGCCTCACTCCCAGCTCCTGCACCCACCTTAACCATGATGGGTCCCACGATGCTCCGTTGCATCCCATCCTGACCACGGACGGTGGTGGCCCTGGGGACCTGCTCGGGCACGGGTCTGGGGTCCTTGGGGACTTCCCTGACCCCAGTGGTCCCAAGGAAGCCAGGATGCCGGGTGCATCTCCCTCGCACAGCTCAGCTGGCATTTCTGCGAGAGAGAAAATTGGTCTTTAACAGCTATTCATAGAAATGTCACCAAGTGTAAACACCGGGTAACCTTTGCTTCTCCCCTCGCTCCTCGGGGAACGAGCAGCAAATTCAATAACACAGCCAGCGGTTCCTAAATGATATCACCTCCCGTTTTAAGTAAATTAGTATCAAATCCATCTGGCCTGGCGCCTTCGCTGGCCTTCAGATGGAGACACCTCTGTCCTCCAGGGCCATTAGCAGATGCTCACACAGCCCCTCGCACCCCAGGTGCTGGTGTCCCCACTCGGTCCCAACTGCCACCCCGACCATTGGATTCTGCTGTCACCCCTGCCTGGACCCCACAGGGCTGATTGTAATGGGGATGGGTGTCCAGACAGAGTGGGGGTCCCTCTGCTAAAGGCCACAGGGACCCAGAGGAAGGGAGGTACCTGGGGCTGACCAGCCTGTCCCCACATCTCACGGGATGTTCTCGTCCCTCCTGCTCACGGCAGGCAGCGTTCTTCATGCTGGTGTGATTTTTCAATTATCAGAGAAGTTCCCAGATTCCTGCCTTTGTCCAGTATCTTCCGAAGTATCTCATTCCAGACAACAATTATATAATCCATCCATGACAGGACGATCAGTCACACTCTAAATTAAGCATCTCAAATAAGGATTTATTAGAATTAATCAGACAATTAATGTATGGCCATTAAATAGAGTTTATTAAAATACATCTAAGTGTATTAACTATTTAATAGGATAGATATTGGTTACTCAGTTGGCAAAAGGCTTTGCAGCCCTCCTCTCCCTTCCGAATGCTGAGAGGCAGAACCAAGGAGGGGGACAGGATCCGGGGAGACCCCATGGTGATGCCACCTCCCTGCAAATCACCCCACATGGGTGGCCATAACAACCAGGACCCCAATCGTGGCTGATCTCACCCTGCCATATTGGGGGTGGCAATACTGGGGTGGTCCCCTGCAGCCCCAAAATGTCCCCAAGCCTGCAGCACCAGGGACGGACAGGGGCAGGAACCTGGATGGTGTTGGAAAAATGATGCTGACAACCTGCATGACTGATGCTGGAGGGGATTCCATCCCCCTGGCAGATGCACAGAGGCTTCAGAGTGTTTGTTTTAACATAGGAATAATAATAATAAAAAGGCAGAACTAAAGCAGGCTCAGCTGAAGGGGCCTGGCGGGGCTGGAGGAGCAGGTCCCACTGGAGGGATGTTCTTTCTGCCCCAGGTTCATTCTGCGGGAGGGAGATGGCAGGATGCACCGGGGGTGAAAACCTCAGTCTGAGCTAAGAGCAGCCACCAGATCACTTTGTGGGAATCAGAGCAGCATCATTACTGCCCTAGGAGATAATTAGCAGCCTTTTAAGTAAGGCAGCAGTCAGAGGGCATAGCAGGGAGAGCCAGCCCGGCACATCTGGGTTCCCTCACAGGGCTGTGGTGGGATCTCATAGTCTCTGTGGCCAGCAACAGCCCCCCCCC
>NW_015090850.1:61779-119643 GCF_001431845.1 Calidris pugnax
GGGGAAAGAGCTTTAAACTGAAAGAGGGGAGATGGAGATGAGATCTCAGGAAGAACTTCTTTGCTGTGAGGGTGGTGAGAGCCTGGCCCAGGTTGCCCAGAGAAGCTGTGGCTGCCCCATCCCTGGAGGGGTTCAAGGCCAGGTTGGAGGGGGCTTGGAGCAACCTGGTCTGGTGGGAGGTGTCCCTGCCCAGGGCAGGGGGTGGCACTGGAGGGCTTTAAGGTCCCTTCCAACCTAAACCATCCTATGATTCTGTGATTCCCACTGGCCAGCCGTGCCTGCTCCCAGTGCAGGTTCCTGCACTCCCAGCTGCAGGAAGGGCTGCCAGGACCTGCCATGGGGCCAGGAAGAACCTCGGTGGGTCCTTGTCCTGAAGGGCAGGAGGTGCCAGTGGGTCCTGCCTACAGGAGGCGAGAGGGAAGGGCTGGAGCTCATTTAGTTGGAAATTTCAATCAAATTAGTGACCTGGAGCTAGTTTTTGGTTTTACTAATGCAATTAGAGAATCTAATTGTATTAATCACAATCATATTATATTGCCAATAATTAAATTCCCTTTGACACAATTGTTTACACTGCCATTGCTTATTAATTAGTCTAACGTCGTTAGTCTCTTATGTCATGGGGAAATGACTCCCTGATAGCCCTTTGGTGGCACTGGGCAGGGGCTGCTCGGGACACGGAGCCTCTCTGGCATCTGGTCCTGCTGCAGGACAGGGACAAGGACAGGAGCAGGGACAGGGGCTGGGAATTTCCAAACTTGGACTTTTCTTTTGATCCAACAAAAGGAGTTTCCTCTGTCTCTCCTTTCACCCCCTCATTCCAGGGGTGAATGGAATTTTAGAGTATTTCAAGTGGCTCGGTTGAATTCCTCTGCACCAGTTTGTAAGGGAAGAAGATATAAATAAAGAGGGAGAGGAAAATCTTCTGGGTCTAATCAACAGAGGAATGGGTTGGGGATGCAAAGGCAGCAGGCTGTCCTGAAATGGCCATGAAATAACAAAATTCCTAATTCCTTGAAGGAATTTCCTCCTGAAAAAGAGGAAAAACAAAGCGAAAAGAGTGGATTTTTATGAAAGAGTAAATTCAGAGAATGAATACATACAGTATCCTTGGAAACAAAACTGAGAGAAATACATACAGAAAAGAAGCCAGTTCCTTAAAGAAATGAACACCCTCATAGCAAAGAAGTTTTTCCTAATATCTCATCTCCATCTCCCTTCTTTCAGTTTAAAACTCTTCCCCCTTGTCCTCTGGTTCCAATCCCTGATCGAGAGTCCCTCCCCATCTCTCCTGGAGCCCCTTTAGGTACTTTAGTAGTCCCCCCTTTAGGGAAGCTGGCATCTCTCCATTTCTCACTGATCCCTGGACTACACCAGGTCGCTCCATCCTGGTCCTACACCCTGCCATTGGCTTCGGGGAGCAGTGCCACCTTTGAGGCAGGTGGAGATGCCCTCTGATGTCCTCCTACCTCACTAGGGAGACAAGCATCTCCCTAATACTTTCGCATTTTGCAGGGAAAAAGAAGAGAATGTTCCAAAACATTCCTGGTGCCGGTTGTTCCTGCAGCAGCTGAGAGAGCCCAGTCCATCCCATCCATGTGCGCAGCTTTCGGAGGGCAGCAGCTCAGCTGGCTGGGCAGCAGTTCCAATTACTGATGATGAAAATCTAATTATTGACTTTAATGGGAGCTGAATCCAGCCTGAAGAATCCAGGAACAATTATTCTGGGTCCCCGTTCTATTAAAGAGGAGCGATAGAACAGCTCCATCCCCCTGTCATGCGGAGATCAGAGCTGGATAAAAGCTGAATAAAAACTTTGTCCGTTGTATTTTATTTCCTTCTAAATGCAGGAAACGAGGCAGCAGCACTTAGAAGAGCTGAACTTGTCCTGAGGTGCTGGGAGCACACCCAGGGCAGCCATGGTTACATGGGTTCCTCTGTTCTGGACTGTTATTTTACTGGAAAAAATAAAAAAGTGGAGCTTCATAAAATGCCACTTGTTTTTTGTGCAAGTTTGCCTGGGCAGAAAGTTCTCACGAAGAAGGGAGAACTTGCTGGGGTAAGGACAGCCTTTTAAGAACATTCTTCCCATATTGGCTTGTGAATTGTTGGAGTGTTATTCGAATGAATACAGAAAATGGACAGGTAAATTAAAAATAGGCATAAGTACACGCAGGAATGCACATCCCTGTTCAATGTCAGCTTTGCACGGGTTTGTGGGTGCCAGGACATGATTTTTGGTGCTCTCCCGGCACTGCAGGAAAGCTTCAGCCCCCGTTCACACCCTGCTGCCCCATGGCAGTGGAAATGGGTGCAGGAGCCCCATGGAGGCATCGCTGCCATCCCATGGGATGCTCCGGGCACATCCTGACCCCCCTGCCAGCTCGGGAAGGGGGGCTGCCTGCCCACAGCTTCCTGAGCTTCCAGATTTATCACTTCTGTAAAGTGTGTGAGAACTGAGACAATTTTTTTGAAGCTGTGTATTACCCACCCACTAAACTGTGACGGCTCTTTGTGAGCCGCAGCGCTCTATCGTATAAAAGTAGTATTTAGGATCTATTTTCAAATTCATATTTTCTACCACATAGAACATAACGGCTCCTTGGGAGCCGATTTAATGATTATCAGATAGATACTTTTTTTTGAGGTACTTTGTGGTGGTTTTTTTTTAAGTCACACATTTATTTAGAGGCTATTTTAAAGATGAGCATCTTGTATCTGCACAGGATATCCCAGCCCTGGACCGTGATGCTGGGGCTCAGAGGAGGTGCCAGGGGGGCACACGGTCTCTCTGGGCCACCACAATTTGGTGTTCTGCCATCGAGGGGTGACCACCAACCTGGGGGTGCTCAGAGCCCAGGGAGCGAGGGAGCGTGGAGACCATCTGGACCAGGGAGAAAGGACTCATTGACTTATCCTGATGCTTCATACTTTGTACTTCCATTCCTGCTAATTTTTTTAAGGATTCTGTAGTAGCTTTCCCAACATTTCACTATGCAATGGTCCTGATAATTTGGACTAATTGCCTCCCTAGATATTTTAATTTCATGAAATGTCTTCAAACATGGCTTCCCCAAAGCCTAAAGATGTTTCTCGTCCCGACCCCAGGTCAGCCTCTGCCTCTCAGAGCCACGTGAGCTTTAACCTCCAGCCCCGACCGGGAGCGTGTTTGGGTGCTACAGGCTTTTGGGGTCACCCTCCTGCGAAACAGGATGGGAGTCACCGAGTCCTGCGAGGGGGGGAACAGCCCCACACTTCATTTAGTGCTCCAGCCCCTCTCTGTGCCTAAAATACTGCTTTAAACACCATCTCTTTCATCTCTGACTCGTGTGATTAAAATTTGCCAGACTAATGATCCCTCTTTGCTGCTCTAATCACGGCTCTCTCTTCCCTTCTGGCACAGGGAGGTATTTGAAGCTGCGCTGGTGGGTTGGGTTTTTTTTCTTTTTTTTCCCCATGTTCACATTAGAGTTTATTAAATTCCCATTCCAATCTTAACATATTAGGTTCCTAATCCCATTACAGCCAATTAGGCCGCTCTCCTTGCGTGTGCGGAGTGGGTGGGCTCGCAGCTCCTTTGGGGAGGGGAGTTTGGAGGTTGGGGCATCCCCAGGAACGCCGGGGTTATTTCGGTGGCTGAACTAGGAGAGTTTAAGGTAACTCTACTGTGCATTAATTACAGAAATAGAGATAAAATCAGGCCCATGTTTTGGGGCCATGGTGCTCCCTGTGTAACACACAGTGCTGGTGCCACCAGGTCACCCTCCCAGGCAGGAGCACAGCGAGCGGCAGTGGGGTAGCAAAGGAAACAAGAGGACCTGCCTCAAAATAAAGGCAGAAATCCACTTTTGGGGACAAAATTTGCCTTTGTTTATAGCAAAAACCTGCAGATTTATGGGTTAATAAACATCTACAGTTGGCCTCTGAAAAAATATACTCAGGTAGACAGGAATTATTCATTCAAATTAACTATAAATTAAGATCAGCCTAATTTACGTCCATTAAAATGGAAAAGCGTATTATCTCCCATTCAGAGGAATTTGTATTTGATGCAAATAGAACAAATTCAGAAACTTTAGAAATGTTCTCTGATTGTTCATTTGCATCGTTAACCGATGTAGAATGGGACTGTGATTTAAAAATGGGAGAACAGAAGGAACAATAATTAGTTATGTAAATAATGTGGCATTCTTGTTTATAATTAGTTCAAGAATAAAATAAAATTCACGCATGTCACAGGACTAATTTTCATATGCAAATTAACAATCAAAATTATAAACGGTAATAATGCAGTTTGGGAGAATGTGGCATTTTTAATTTATTAGCTGAGGCAGAAGCTAGACCTGATTCCAGTTGACGTTGGGAGATTTCAAAGGTACCTCCGGGATGAGAAAAACAGGCAAAAAAAGGGAAAAATGAGAAAAAAGGGCAGAAAATGGTGTGGAGTCCACCTGTCAGAGTTTTTCTGGAAGGGAAGAGGATGCAAAATGTGGCGGGGCTCTGGGGAGGGTGTGACCTGCCCACACAGAGAAGCTGCCCATGGGGGCACCATGGGTTGGGGCTGGTGCCCTTTGGGGCTGGTGGCTTTTGGGGCTGGTGATTCTTGGGGCTGGCAGCTCAGCCTGCAGCTCCCTGCCGTGGGTCTGGCCACTGACATCAGGGCCAGGCAGCCCCTGCTGCAGGATTTCATTCTGAGAATGCTCAACCTTAATTAAAAAACTGGAGGGATGGAGGAATGTTTTGAAATTGTCTCAATTTCCCGTGGTCTGTAACCACAGAGGAGGTCTTTCTTTTTTTCCAGGAAAATGTGGTAGGGAAGAAAACTGAAGTTGGAAACCCTTTCTGCTGTGGTCTGAGCTTCCACTGACTGTCCCAGCCTTGAGGGATCTCCACCAGTTGGCAGAGTGGGTCCCACTTGCATTGCCCAACATCCAGGCCCATGGAAATACCCACTCCACACCATTAAAAAAGCCGGATTTCCACCCGTTCCTGCCACTCCTCACTTCAGACCCTGCTGTGATCAACACCAACAAGCTCTCTGCAGTGGCAGGAGCTTGAAACATCTCTTCCTTTCTGTCCCTGCTGTGGCTGAGGCCAGGGATATGAAGGTGACCCCAGGTTTTTCTACCTTGCTCCTATCCAAGTGACTTCCCTGCAACTCTGGTCCCTGGTGCCTTTGCTGAGGATGCAGCAGAAACCTCTGCTCCATGTTCCTGGGAACAGCTCGAGCCCAGGAATCCTTCAGGGTGAGCGGAGGTCTAGGAATGTAAGGGATTATTTGGTATTAATTATTAATTATGGCTTATCTTGCTTCAGAGTGTGGAACAGGAGTCAGAATCTGCATCAGGGAGGACAGGACATCTCGGGGAACAGCAATTCTTAGACTTCTCTCTTAAAATATGCTTTCCAGCTCAGCTCGACACTGGAGCTGAAATCTCTCAGTGGAGCAGTGGAGCCGAGACGAGCATGTTTTATAATAAAAGCAAGTACAGTAACTTTAATTAAGGCTCCTCAGCCTGGTGCTGCTGCAGCCCTGCAGGAGGAGAGGCAGCTTGGGCTTTCCTGGGTGAGGGTTGGGGGGTTAAGGAGACATTTGGGGGGTGAACAGGTGGCAAGTGAGCATCCTCCCAGCTCCCCTCGGCTGGGGTCCAACCTGGTCTTGAACCCCTCCAGGGATGGGGCAGCCACAGCTTCTCTGGGCAACCTGGGCCAGGCTCTCACCACCCTCACAGCAAACAAGTTCTTCCTGAGATCTCATCTAAATCTCCCCTCTTTCAGTTTAAAACCATTACCCCTTGTCCTATCACTCCAATCCCCAATCAAGAGTCCCTCCCCATCTCTCCTGGAGCCCCTTGAGGGACTGGAAGGGGCTCTGGGGTCTCCCTGGAGCCTTCTCTTCTCCAGGCTGAACCCCCCCCAACTCTCTCAGCCTGTCCTCACAGCAGAGGGGCTCCAGCCCTCCCAGCATCATAGAATAATAACATTGTCTAGGTTGGAAGGGACCTTTAAGATCATCTAGTCCACCCATCAACCTAACTCTGATGAAAAAACACAAAAGAAAACAAAACAAAAGAAACCCATCTCTGCGGCCTCCTCTGGGCCTTTTCGAGTCCTTCAGGCCTTGCCCCTGAGGACAGACCAGGAGCACCAGCCCTCTCCAAAAGGCTGTAAAATGTCTCCCAGAAGACAATGTCTTTAAAACACTTGCAGAAGAAAACCAAAATCCCATTTCCAAGCTTCACAAACTGGGGGCCTGGAACTAAGCGCTCGCGACTGTTTACTCGCGTCACTTAGGCCCTCGGTTGCCAAACCACTGACTGAACCTTTCTGTCAATCCGACACTTTTAGGGTAATTTAACTTAATAATACCTTTGTCTGCACAAGCATTTGTATCTGAAGGGTTATTACCATAGGAGTTATTTTAGGTTGGTTAATGGTATGTAGTAGATTCTAAATTGACAGAGCAGCTTCGCAGGCTGCTGTTCAAAGTGTTTACCTTTCAAATCTTTCCCTCACTTTACAAAACTTACTACCCTTACCTAAAAGCGCCATCATAAATTATTAGCAATTTTCCCCCAGGTTCTCATGCATCATTAATCCTTTGTTTAGAAAGGAAAAAATCAAGCTGTCCAGGTCTTAATTGTTATCACTTTGAGAAGAGCCTGAAATGGGCGCTGGGGCCTGTTGGTTCTGTCAGAATTTTTTAACTTGCTGTAGTTGATATTTAACTCATCGTATCGGGGGGATTCACAAGAAAAGAGGGAGGGAGAAAGAAGTCTTCTTGAAAGAAGAAAGAATTATTATTGTGGAAAAAAAAATCAAGAGCAGGGCAAGACAGCGGAGGAGCCCAGTCTCCCTTCCTGCTCCTCAGTGATGGGTTTTAGGGAAATCTGTGGCTGCAGGAGGGTGAAGTTGCCTGTGGCCAGTGGTCCCTGGCATCCATGCCATGAGAGAGAGAGAAAAATGGCATTTGTTGGGAGCATCCTCCATCCCCATGAACCATTCTCACCACTGCCAACAGCACCAGCTTGTCACCAAAGCCAGGCTGGGGGTCTGCAGTGGGTGGCACCTCTGCATGGTGGCTCACACCTCTGCATGGTGGCTGGCACATCTGCACGGTGGCTGGCACATCTGTACAGTGCCTGGCACATCTTCATGATGGCTGGAACATGCACAAGGTGGCTGGCACATCTGCCTGGTGGCTGGAACATCTGCATGGTGGTGGGCACATCTGCACGGTGGCTGGCACATCTGTACAGTGGCTGGCACATCTGCACAGTGGCTGGAACCTGCACACAGTGGCTGGCACATCTGCATGGTTGTGGGCACATCTGCATGGTGGCTGACACATCTGCACAGCCTCATGACCAAAGGCAAGGCTGGGGGACTGCAGTGGCTGGCCCCTCTGCATGGTTGCTGGCACCTCTGCATGGCATCTGGCACCTCTGTATGGCAAGACTGCAGTGGCTGGCACCTTTGCATGACAGTTGGCACCTCTGCACGGTGGCTGTCACATCTGCATGGCATCTGGCACCTCTGTATGGCAATTGGCACCTCTGCATGGCATCTGGCACACCTGCACAGCCTCCTCACCAAAGCCAAGGCTGGGGCGTTGCAGTGACTGGCAACTCTGTGTGGCATCTGGCACCTCTGCACAGCAGTTGGCACCTCTGCACAGTGGCTGGCACATCTGCATGGCAGTTGGCACATCTGCATGGCAGTTGGCACCTCTGTATGGTAGTTGGCACCTCTGCATGGTGCCATCTGGCACCTCTGTATGGCACCTGGCACCTCTGCATGGTTCCTAGCATCTCTGCATGGTGCCTAGCACCTCTGCATGGCAGCTGGCACCTCTGCATGGTGGCTGGCACCTGCTGTGGTCACAGTGGGAGAGAAGAACCTGTGCCCACCCCATCCTGCATCCCTTTCCCCCTTCCCTCGAGAGACGCAGCCCAGCCCTGCCTCGCTCAGCGCAGCACAAACCTCCCGCCTTCCCCCCGACTCCAGTGTTATTTTTGGGTGAGAATCACGATAACGGCAGCAGGGAGGGCAGCGAGGGCTGTCCCCGAGCCAGGGCTGCCACCTCCCCGGCGCTGCCACCACCCTGTAACCTCCGCCGGGTCCCCCCGCTGCCGCCCAGCCGCCCCTCGGGCCAGGTGACCTTGAGGTGGCTTTGCTCTTTGGCTCAGCTGCAGCCGGAAGATTAAATTCTGCTCCTGTCCTGGGAATTTGATGATAAAAAGTCCTTTCTAGACAGAATCCAGATAATGAACAGCTCCCTGGCTTCGCAGGGGAAGAGGGAGTGTGGAGTTATTACTGCATTAAAAAATCTCCAAAGTCAACTAAATTCACCACAGAAGCCGAGAACCAGAATTCTTCTTCATTACAGCAAGGTAGTGCATTAAACATTATAAATAATGCTATGCTAATTGCCAGCTGGGCAGAGTGGCTGGCTGAGGGCTTTGCGGTGGGTTTGCTGATCCCGGAGCAGGAACCAGCTCCACGCTCTCCCTCCTCCTCCTCCCTCCTCCATCCCTCTGCTTCTCTGTGGCTGGAGAAGGATTTGTAGGAAGACATACTTCCAGCGTGCAGCAAAAATACACGTCTCAAACCATCAGAGGGTGTTGGGCGCTGCCTGTTCATCACTGGTCCACATGGTGGGATGCAGTGGTGGGTTGGGGAAGTTCTCCAGCCCTCTCCTGTCAGAGCGGGCGATGCCACCCGGGCTGTGTGGGGAAGGCAAGCTCCCTCTGCCGTGGGGCTAGAGGATGTGCTGGCACACCTCTGCCAGGGTGGCTGCACAGGTTTTCTCCAAAAAGTGTTTTGTCCATAGCGTTCTCCAAAAGTGCTTTGTTTTTTAATATTTTGTCCAAGAAGATAAGAAAACCTGTAAACCCTTGGGCACCGTAGTGTCCACCAGCAAAAGCAGCAGATGGCTCCAGACCATAGATGCTACGTGTTTGGGATGGGGAAGAAGGGGATTATGCAGGGAGGAGTTGTATGTTTGTGTTTTCCAGCCTTGTGGAACCTCTCCAGGGGCTGCACTTCAGCAGGACAACAAGGAGTCCGGCCGGGGTAGCCAGGCTTTGTGGGTACCAAAGGGACCTGGAGTTCAACAACCTTAATGGCATCACCACCAGTGCATTAATGAGGTGGAGTGAAGAATGTGGTGACCCCAATCAAGGATCCCACTAAAGGCACAGGACCAAAACCTGGGACGTGGTCCCTCACCTTGTGTCACCAGGATGTCACCGGCGGGGGACCTGCTGCCCAGTAGGTCAGGGACAGCCATGGAGGGGGCACAGATTTCACAGGTACCCTGGGACTGAGCTGGCATTTGGGTATAAATACTGTGTTTTACTTACTCAGGACGAAAGAAAGGACAGGCCAAGATACAGAGTAGCTGCAATAAACAAAGCCGTGGCATCTCTCTGGCATTAGTCATAGGCGAACAGGGGAGTGGGACATATATCTGGGAAGGATTGGGGCTACCCACTAATTAAAAAAGCCTCTGACTGCCAGAGACACTGTTAATTCACAGAAAGCATAGTCCCCCTGGACTGTGTTTAGAGTAAAAAAAGGATTTACACCTCGTGGAAAGTTATTCTTTTTACAAAGGCTGCGCTTAATCGGAATTTTTCAGAAGAATTTGTTGAATAAAAAAAAGGGAATTTAATCCCTGATGGAAAATCTTTGCCTTTTGTCATCTTGCTTTCATTTCGTTAAGGCTGTATCACTTTTTCTGCAGACACAGCTCGTGTTTGCATTTCTCCTTCCAGGGTGTCACCCAGCCCAGGCCCTCTGCTGCCATAATGTCACCCTGGTCACTCCTGAACTCCAAGTCAAACCATTTGGACCATGTCAATAGATTTTATGCTCCTCTCTCTGGTCCAAGGGCATCGTATGAAGCCAGTATCTTACAGTGCTGATGAATTGCTTTCTGGGAGATGGGAGCGATGCAGGAAGATGCCTGGTGGTCTCATCGCCTTCCCTTGCCTTGATAGGAAGCAGCAAGGGTTATTTAGGGATGGCAGACACTTCCAGTGCTAAGATGCTTTCTGACCTTCAAAAAACATCATCGCAAAATTGCCAGAAAACAATCCAGCGGGCGAGCGGAGCCGGAGCAGGAGCCGGAGGTTCACCCATCACCGCGCGCCGCAACAGGACGGCTCTGACAGCCCCGAAGAAAAGCAGAAATAGCAATTTCTCACCCAGGATCTCGCCTGACATCTCTCTGACCTGTGAGCAGCAGGGACTCTCCGCGCACAGGTACAGCCTGTTTGTTTGCTGTTGCTTGGGTTGACACTGTTGATTAGAGAAGACAGCCCGGCAGGCGGACACGGCGCGGCGAGGCGGGAGCTCCGGCCAGGGATTGGGATGCCTCCCCCTGACCCCAAACCCGAGTGCTATTGCCCTGCATCTGCAGCTAAATAAACGAAGTAAATCATCCTGGCAGATAGATAATTAAATAATTATCAGCCACTTAATAACAAGGAGTGGGTGTTCAGAATTAGCATATTAGACAGTGTCTTTAAGGGCTAATTGTTGCATTACATCAGAGTTACTCATTCATTATTCTTGTCATTTCGGGTGATAATTTGCACTTTAGGAGACAGAGACAATTTTAGCAGGCAATTAGAGACATGTCAGGCCTGGCCTAGTGAGTTACTGTCACAATTATTGCATTTTTTCCGGTGTCCTCATTTGCAGGAGTGTATTTAAGGGCAGTCTAGTAATTTCATGGTTAGGGAAAATAGGCACCGACACCGGGAGAGACGGTTGGGGATGGAACAAAACCTGATTTCACAGCACCCAGTTGGGGATGGAACAAAACCTGATTTCACAGCACCCGCCGGGTGCGGGGCTGCTCCGGGCTCCGGTGCCCACACGGGCTGTTTGGGGAGAGAGCGATTGCTTTTGCACAGAAAAAGAAAACAAAAGGAAAAGAGGGGTTTCTATATGGCTTTGCAATACCCTCGGCTGGGGTCCCACCCCGTCCTTGGAAACCCACTCCTACACCCGCTGCCATGAAGAGCGGTGTGTGGCCAAGAGCTGTTGTCCCTTCTTCACCTGATGGACACGGGAAATTAATGAGCAATTAATGGATAAGGGGATATTCTCCTGGTTTTTGGCACCTTGGGTTACCTGGAGCAGATCTCAGCAGAGTTCAGGGTGCTGCAGCCGCTTGGGGATGGGGGACGGGTGCTGAGACTGGTGGGATGCACCCAATGGGGTTTGGGCCATGGGATATCCTCAAGAGTAAGAGAAGGGCATGGGAATTAACCTCAGAAATGGGCTCTCAGAAACTTGGTGCCAGTTTGGACCTTTCAGTGAAGCTCTGTGAGATAGTCATAGAAGCACAGAATCATAGAATGGTTGGGGTTGGAAGGGACCTTAAAGATCATCCAGTTCCAACCCCCCTGCCCTGGGCAGGGACACCTCCCACCAGCCCAGGTTGCTCCAAGCCCCCTCCAACCTGGCCTTGAACCCCTCCAGGGATGGGGCAGCCACAGCTTCTCTGGCCAACCTGGGCCAGGCTCTCACCACCCTCACAGCAAAGAAGTTCTTCCTAATATCTAATCTAAATCTCCCCTCCTTCATTTTAAAACTCTTCCCCCCTGTCCTATGGCTCCCCTCCCTGATCAAGAGTCCCTCCCCAGCTTTGCTGGACCTGCTTTAGGGACTGGGAGGGTCTCTAAAGTCTCCCTAGAGGCTTCTCTTCTCCAGGCTGACTCCAGGCATAGTCCCAGCCAGAGCTGCTATAAATGGGATGGAAATGCCCAAATCTGTCATCACATCATGGGGAAACGTGATGGAAGCTCTTTGAAATGACCTTGCTTGCAAGGTCCCAGTGAGACCAACCTTCACCAGCCCAAGAGCATGGCCCTGAGCCGGCGTGGAGCTCAGAGGGGGGTGAGATGTTGCCATCACCTTGGGGTCCAGAGGACTGACACCCACAGGGGTGAGGATGCTCCTGGAGCATGAGGCTGGAGTGAGACCTCATGGTCTCACCCTGAATCCCACCGCTTACCTGAGGATCCGTGAGCACCTCCAGCATCTCCATGAGAAAGCCCTTCCCTGTAGCACCCCAAAAGCTGAAGGTGCAGGAGCCGGGACTCTCTCAGCAAACTCTGAGGAGAAAGTTCCCCTGGAAAAGCAGAGCATCTGCATATCAAACAGATGCAAATCGTCTGGCTGCGTTATCAGCGCGACTAAACATAATGATGCGCCCCACGATTTGGCAGAGCAACCGAGGCTGAGAGTTATGACGAGGTTTAAATATTTCTTAAACTACAATTGAAGGGAAAAACTAGATCTGTAACAGATGCACCTTGGGATACATGCATTATAAGGGTATATACAGTCAAATAGAGTTAATTAAGCTAAAACCACAGTAAATCTGTCAGGCCCATATTAACACTATAGTCAAAATTGTGGAAAATATAGTATTTTCTATAATAAATCCTGTTCTGTTACAGATTTATGTTGGCATCTGCATAGTTACCATAGTTTTACAATAATCATTGATCAATCAAAGTTTTATGACAAAACTATAATTTTACTGTGTTTCTTTCTTACTTAGTTTCCTAGTTTGCTTAATTCCCAGAATGCAATACAGTAAATCTTTTGATCTGAGATATTAAGTAGATAATAAGAATGCCATGTAAGATTTGCTTATATTTTAAACTGTCTTTACAAATGATTTATAATTAGGACCAAATCTAAGACAAAACATTATTAAAGTCAAAACCCTCCATAAATTACTGGAGTTTGCTTATGCCTGTAATAATTTATTAGGGTTTTACTACAGTATTTTCTCTGGTGATATCCAAAGCTTTATATGTCATAAATGGAAAATACGAGTTTGTAAACCATACAGCAACCAGGAATGATCCCCAGTGACCCGAGATGACAAACTCAGACTCTGATATCCCGTCAAAATCATTTTGCGGTGGAAATATAATAGCACCGACAATACAATCGCGCCAGACCCAAAACACAGCGTTCTTTGTAAAAATTAAACCTTTATTTATGTGGTTTTTTTAAGTTCCCCCATTTACAAAAGGAATATAACCTGTAACTGGGCCGGTGGAGGGAAATGCGCTGTGGGAGCAGGGACTGCAGCACCCAGGGGCTTTCCAAGCATCATCTGTGAGCAGCTTTTTCTTTTTTAAGTTTTAATGTCTGAGTGACTCTGCTGGAAGTGAGATTCTCTGCTTGCAATGATAACTGTAGGAAGGTCTCCATACAACTTCCACCAGCACAGCTCTGTGCCTGTCTGTGCTAAGCTGGACCACGAGTGATGGAGCCCACCCCATTTTTAACCCCCTGGGTTTTGGGGGTGGCAGCAGAACATTTGCCCATCCTCCCCCTGGTTCCACCCTACCTCTACAAGCCTAAATCACACCCCGAGGCACAGGGACCAAGGGGACAAGGGGAAGGGTGAGGGCAGGGATGGCTGGGTGGCCGTAGCTCCCATGGAAAGCAGCAGAACTGGGTGAATTTATCCTGGAACACGCTGCATCCCAGGCTCAGGGATGGGGAGATGCCTGAAAATTAACCAAATATTTAATTTTCTGCTCTGTTCTTGCCACAAATGATACTGTTCTCTGACACAGAGCGCTGTCAGTGCCTGCAGGCAGCAGCGAAGGAGTTCGTGGCTCGTAAGGATGAAAACTAGATGTGGTGGGAGATCTCAGCTCGGCTGCTGGAGAGGCCAGGCAGAGAGAGCAGGGAGAGGAGTCCCTGTTCGTTTCATTAAAAGCAGGGATGGCTGGGTGGCCATAATTCCTGTGGAAAGCAGCAGAACTGGGCAAATTTATCCTGGAACACGCTGGATCCCAGGCTCAGGGATGGGGAGGTGCCTGAAAATTAACCAAATATTTAATTTTCTGCTGTGTTCTTGCCACAAATGACACTTTTCCCTGGAACAGAGCGCTGTCAGTGCCTGCAGGCAGCAGTGAAGGAGTTCGTGGCTCGTAAGGATGAAAACTAGATGTGGTGGGAGATCTCAGCTCGGCTGCTGGAGAGGCCAGGCAGAGAGAGCAGGGAGAGGAGTCCCTGTTCGTTTCATTAAAAAGCCTCCTTCCTCATCTTTCAAACAGCAGAAGTGAAACCTGTGGCCAATTTAGTCTGGGAAAATAAAAATAAAATAAAATAAGATAAAATAAAATAAAATAAAATATAAAATAAAATAAAATAAGATAAAATAAAATAAATGAGATAAGAAGACAAAGACGAGTGATGGCAAAAGCTGCACCAGCACATTGTTCTGACCATCTCTCAGGCTGCGCTGTCTCTGCTCCTCCATCTGCGATACCATCAGAAGGCACTGATTGAATTGCAGGTTTGTTATCAGTCTCTCGCCATCCATCACCCCCAGATAATCCTTTAGCTCCGACACCGGGCGGTGCCGAGCCCTGTTCCACCCCCGGCGCGGTGAGCCCGGGATGCTCTCGGAAGCCACAGAGATTGTTTTAGGCAAAATCACTCCACAGGCACCCGGGCTGCAGGAACTTCCCTTCCCATCAAGGGTGGTGCTAAAAAGGCAGAGATTTGGCCTGAAAATGATTTGTATTCCTGAGAATAATCATTTGTGCCTTGCCCGATGTGTTTCATGAGATGGATGTATAAATTAAAGGCTGTTTCCTTACGCTGGGGTAACCTGCAAAGCTTGCTCTTAGGTTTTGCCAAGATGTGGCTGCTCAGAACAACAATCCGAATTAAACGACAGTGCAAACGGAAAGTAACTTAATTAACTTGCATTAAACTCATTTGCGGACGCTCATCCAGAATTGAAATCCTGTTAATTAGGTTGAGCTCAAGTTACGAGCGCCTTAATTCAAAATAAAATTTTCACTGCGGGAGGGCATTTAACGAGGTTGAGCTAATCCACTGCAAATTCACACCTTAAATTAATTCTAATTAAATTTCCTGGGCAACCCTGAGAAAAGCAGGACCAAATGCAGTGGGTCCCTTGTACCTGCACAGCTGATGGGTGCTGGACCCCACTGAGCACCCTGGGAAGGATGCAGGACCCGCTCAGCCCCCATCGACCAGGCCAAGTACCGGGGAAATTCAGCTTTATTGCAACTGGGATATTTTGTAGCAACATGACATTTTATGTAGGAAAACTCCAAAGTGATTCATGCCGAACCTCTGTGTTACCAAAACATTGGATTGCATTATCTCAGCGTTCTCATTTATCTCTCGCACGACTGTGCGCACGTGGCCGTGTTGTGACTGTACCCGGGGGAATAATTCACTGGGATCAGTGCAAAGTGCTTCAACATTCCTGGGTTGAAACCCCAAACTTCTGCTGAGTTTCAAAGTTTAATATTGCATGCCAGTATAATTTTATTTTTTTTTTTACAATAGGCTTCCAGTAGATAAAAGATTTTATTCTGACAAAATTTTCTGATGAGTCATTGCTAGAAGCTTCATTGTTCTTCCTTTTTTTCTTTACGGTATTTATCATTATTTGTCCAGTCTTCAATGAATTCTCCCCTGATTTAGGGTTTCCCATTCAATTCTCCCTTTTTAGCCCCTTAATGCTGGGCATTATTTCCCGTGTGGACTGTGCTCAGTCCAGCTGGGGTGACAAAGCTCATGGGAACCAGAACTTCTGAGTCCAGTCCTAAATGAGGGATTTGATGGGTGTTTTGGTGCTGCCTGATGGGCAGCAGAACCCAGGGCTGGTGATGGGGAGGGTGCCCAGCTGGAGGCAGGTTACAGACAGGCTGGGGTGAGGCTATAAAGGAGAAAAAGGAGAAATAGGAGCCACACTTTATGCTGAAGGCACCAGTAGAACCTGTGATGGACACAGGCAGCATCCCCAGGCAGGGGAGGAAGGTCCTCGTGAAGGTACCAAGCACCCAGGGCACAAGGGAGGGCTCTGGGGTGATCGCAGCAGAGGGGTGGTGGATCCAGCCCCGGTGGTCATTATAAATGAATCACAAACTGAAATAACTGCTATTTTATTTGCAGAGGGGGACATCTCAGCCCCTTACATGGGCAGAAGGTGAAGCCTGGGAAGACATGGGAAAGGCAAGGGAAAGCACAGGTAGGGTGAGCACTGCCCAGATGCCAACGTGGGACTCAGCCTGTACTCAGGTAGCCAAATACATCATCACCATGGCCAAAATCCCATGGCCTGAGTGGATGAAAACTTCCTGGTCCATGGTGTTTCCCTGGTCCATGGTGTTTCCCTGGTCCATGGTGTTTCCCTGGTCCATCTTGTGCTGCATCCCCATCCCACCATCACCGCTCCCATCCCCACAGGACCCACTGCCCTTGGGCTGGCTCCAGCCCCGCTGCCCGAAGGACAACAGCTCTGTGTCCTTGTCCCCTATTGATGGGCCCTTTGATGGCCACCCTCGGTGCCACAAACGCTCTCCTTGTCCTTACTCTTTTGTAGGGAGGAGCGGGAAGAGGAGCCTACACGGCGATACAGACGTATGCAGATTACGCCATTAAATTTTTATGTGAATTCAAAAAATTCAGTGTTGACTTCATGACGCAAATAGGTATGAAAATTCTGGTGAGCACGCTCATTGTTACAGAAATCAAATGGCTGAACAGCCACTAATGAGGCAGACAAGAAGCTTCACTCATCCTCTGAGGATTTGAAGGCAAGAAGAGAAGAAGGAGCGCATTACATTATTCATGCTGTCTTGTTTGAGTTTCAAATCATAGGAAGTCACGGCGAAGGGGGATTTGGGATGTGCCAGTGACCTGCTCTGCTCGGGTGGGGGGAGAGTGGGGGGGGCTTTAAAAGTCCTGTCACCTAATTGACAACTGTACGTTGCAAACATGGCTCTTGCCTGGCTGAGATCTCCCTTCCTGCCTGGAGCCCTCCTGGCCAGTGGAAGGGCAAAGGAGCCCCCCCCAGGACCCCCTCCTCTGTGACATGCAGGAGATGCCCTGGAGCACCCAAACCCCCACCCCTGCCATGGGGAGAGCACCCAGAGCTCCCCCTGCACCCACCTTCCAGCACAGAATCATATAATGGTTTGGGTGGGAAGGCACCTTGAAGATCATCTAGTTCCAACCCCCAGCATCACCCAGAGATGGGGGGTCTTGCATTACTAACTGTTTAAAGCACACCGTACTCTGCTGGAACAGGCACAGAATCCTTTTTAGACAAAAAAAATAAAAAAAAAAGAAAAAGGAAAGGGAAAACAAGGGAGAATAATTGATCTGAGGAGACACGTAGGCAAGGGTTCCATAAAGCAGGGATGAGGCATCCAGTGTAACTGTTGACCAAGCACTCACGACTAATAAACAGATTCCCTGAGTACTTCTGCATTTTGTAATTATTACTTACCCATAAAAATCCCTTCTCCCTCCTGCCAACATTATCTTAGTGAACTTTATGAGTGCTCATGAGGTTAATGCAGAACCGTAAATCTGCAGCGGGTCGAAGGAGTGAGAGGAGAGGAAGTGTTCGTAAATCTGTTGGAATCGCTCCAGTTTGTTTATTTAATAAAACACTGTTTCATAAAAAGGCAGGCGGGCTCCCGCCGGGGTCGTGCCACCCTCTCAGCCCCTCCTGGGGGGGAGGAGAGGGGCTGTGGTCATCCAGCCTGTCTGTCCATCCCTCCTTCTGTCCCATGGGGTCATTGGAACCACAGTCTCGGCTCCCTTGTCTTGGCCAACACAGGGTTAAACTCCCCCCCTCCCACAAGACTCTCCAGGTCAGGGTATATTTGCTTGGATTTTACATTGGAATTTGAAATCCACGGCTACAAGGAAACATTTATTTTCTTGCCCTTCAATGATCAAACAAGTGGCGCCGAGGCACAAGGAAGCGGAGTTTCCATTAGTAGAGCTGTTTTCTTTTTGCTGTAAAATATCAAATATTTTGACATTTCCATCAGACTTTTCTTTGTATCAAAGCTTTAATGGCAGAATAATCTCAAGGCTTTTAGACTTCATAGGTTTTCCTATTTCTGAGCACTCCCTCCTTTATAAGGGGACACTTCTGAAGGTACATGTTATTCCTTTCTCGAAGACCAAAGAAAAGGTAATAAAAACAAGAGGTTTGTGAAGGAGGGAGGGGAAGGGGGCTGAGGGGCTGGGGCTCAGCATCCATCCCCTCTCCCGGGAGTGGGATGTTGCCTTCCCAGAGCCTCACAGCAGGAATCTTTGCCACCCCTCCTCTGGTTGACAGGCTGGGAAATAAACACCAGGGCATCATCATCATCATCATCATCATCACCCGCATCAGGGGGTAAAGGTTTCAAAATGAAAGAGGGGAGATTTAGGTGAGAACTGGGGTTATTCAGCCTGGAGAAGAGGAGGCTGAGGGGAGACCTTATTGCCCTCTACAACTCCCTGAAAGGAGGGTGTAGAGAGATGGGGGGCGGTCTCTTTTCTCAAGTCACAGGCGACAGGACGAGAGGAAATGCCCTCAAGTTGCACCAGGGGAGGGTCAGGCTCGATATTAGGAAAAATATTTTCACTGAAAGGGTTCTCAGCCATTGGAATGGGCTGCCCAGGGAGGGGGTTGAGGCACCATCCCTGGAGGTGTTCAAAAGCTGGGTTGATGTAGTGCTGGGAGGTCTCGTTTAGTGATGATGCTCCTTGTTTGTTGTGGGGGTGTCTATTTTTGTCAGGCAGGTTGACGGGTGGACAAGATGATCTTTAAGGTCCCTTCCAACCTAGAAGATTCTGTGATTCTGTGATCTCAGGAAGAAATTCTCTCCTGTGAGGGTGGTGAGACCCTGGCCCAGGTTGTGCAGGACCCACAGGACCCTGTGGGTCCTGAGAGGAATCAGATTGAGTTGGATGGGGATGGACTGGTGGGCACAGGTCCAAGGGGACAGCAGTGAGCTGGCCAGCACTGGCCACCTGGGGACCAGCCAGCCTTTGCCACAGAAGCTGATTCCCATGGGTGGCCACCTTGTCACCAGCCCAGCTCTGCCACACACAGCTGGGAGCACAAACATGAAGCTGGGAGCACAAACACGGATTCTGAAGCCCCTCCAGACAGGACTCCGTTTTCTGGTCGTGTGTAAATGTCTTCCCAGAGCAAAATTGCTTTGAAGTCACTGTTTATCTCACTTTGATAACAATCTGCTTAATGTCTTGTGTCAAAGTAATTAGGGTGTAATTACTTTTTCTCTCTCTTTTTTTTTTTTTTTTGTTAATAACAGGTATTTTAATTGCTGCAGCGTTGCCAATCTTGCCAATCCTGCTCTTGCAGCAGCACAACCGTAGGTAGCCACTTGGCACCCCCGGGCATTCCAGCCCCTGTTGTTCCTGGAGAAGGATGTGCATCACCCACTGTACTGGGACCACCTTTCCCAGGCATCCCTCCTTGTTCTGTGTGTTTTCCAGGCATCCCTCCTCTTCCCCTGGCTGCCTTCCTCTTCCTCCCAGCCCTCCACCTCCCTGCCTGCTCTTGGACTGTTTGGCCCCTTTTTCTCTTCCTTGTTTATGAGTGTCTTCAGTTTCTCCTTTTCCATTTGTTTCCTCTAGACATCAATTTTTCATGCTGGATAGCTGAGGATAATTAATTAATGATTCATAGAAATACTGTGGCTATAATACATAATTAGAGGATGGTTCATAACCTGTTGCGGAGGCAGTTATCAGTAATTTCAGAATAATTAAGAGATGTTTTTTAGCACACTTCAAAAGCCCTTACAGAATCAAGTGGATGGCTAATTTATTTCCATATGAAACTCGGGGACACACCTTAGTGGATCACGGAGCATCGTTTCCCATCTCCTTTGTGGTCCTGCAGAGCTCTATGTGCTTCAAGCCAGGGCATCATCACAACAGAAAGGTCCCCAACCTTCCTGTCCTCCCCCCGTCATCCTTCCCTCTTCCCAGAGGGGCTCAGGAGTGGAACTGGACCACGGGAGCTTGGGAGATACAGCTTCAGCATCTCACTGCCAGGCTGGTATTTTTTTTTTCCATGTGAAGAGTGACAATTAACATAAATAATGTGACTGTTACATTTAAGATAATTTAACCTGTCTTTAGTTTTGTCATTTAGAAAGCTGCAAAAAAAAAATAATAATATCAAAGAGCTGCTGCTGGGTTGTTTTCAAGGGAAAACAATAAGATTTCCCTCTTATGTCACGAGTGATGAGCAGGTCTGAGTGAGCAATTCGGGAAAATGTCAAATAATTTGTGGAAGGTTTTGAAAAGGAACCTTCTGCTCCGTGCTGTGGGTACCAGTGCTCCCCCCGGGCTCTCTGCTTCCCCCGGGAGGGACCCACGGGGTCCCCCTCACCAAGGCTCCCACTCAGGAGCATCCTTTGGTAAAGCATCTACCATATTGTGCAAGATGCCATTTTGAAGCTTTCTAAGTGTGATACTCCAATAATTATAAAGAGATTAAACAAAGACAGCTCTCAGCAGGGAGGAATTACGGGTAAGAAAGATCCTGACAAGAAAATGACAACGAAGAGTGGCCCAACGAGAGTTACTCAAGATTAATAACTTTGTTATTGGAGGCATTTCTTCCCTACGTAAGGGTGTACATAAATACACTCGGAAGCTTCCAGATGGCCACGCCGAGAGCTGAATTCATCACGTTGTTATCCGTTTTGTCAGCATGTTCCAGCCACCAACCCGGCCAGGAAACCACCACGGGGGGACAGGAGGTGCAGTGGGGGTGTGGGTCTGTGTCCCCATGTGTGGGCAGGGCCTGGGAACCGGGACACCCCGCAAAATTCACCCCTAAAGGAGGAAGATGGTTCTGTCCCCCCAACAGGCACACCAGAGAGAGATGGTCCCTGCGATGCCGGAGCGATGCTGGTCCAGGGATGCTGCCTTCCTCCTGCATCACACCAAAACATCCAAATACACCCCATCAAAGACAGACCCAATATTGAACCTTCCTTCTTTTCCCATCGTTACAGCAGCTAAACTGTTCTATTCCTCACATCTTCCCCACCTAAGGTGATTAGATTTTTGTTTTTCCTCTCTTTGCCCCCCCCTTTTTCTTTTTTTTTTTTTAGTACCGCAGGGTCTTAAAACCAGTCTTCCTATTAGGGGCTAGACATATTCAGAGCCTTAATGATAGATTAAATACCAAATACCTTAACATTTGAAAAATGACATTTATTATACAGAGTTGTAAATAGAGAAAAAAAATGACAATAGAACACAGTGTAGATCTTACATAAACTGCACCAGTTCTGTGTAATGACTATGATAATGTCAGTGCTAACAAGCAGATAATTGGCATCACTGAGATAATTTTTGGCACCTTATGCAGAGGGGAAACTGTTCTGCATAATTATTTTACCTAGGAATATTCTTCATTTAACAGGTCTATTTGCATAACGGTTGGAACTTTTTAAGCTATAAAGGGTGTTTTAATATGTTGATTTGTTTTATCCACGAAACAATTGTGTATTCATGAGAACTGGCACCTGAGGACTTTAGTAATTAAGCCACAGTGACCCAGTTGGAAGCAACAGCCTTTTATTGGATTTACAGGTCCAGGCGGTGGCAGGATTAGCAGACCACTCACAAACACCTAACAGGCTTTTATAGACACTATAAAACTGAGTCATTCTCTGTAGTAAAACTTTATTTCTTTCACTTTTACAAAGTTGATAACTCCGGCGTTTCACTGCTGTGGTGGCAGACACCTGCTCGGGGGCTGCGTGTCCCCCAGGATGATGGCACCAGGGTCCTCACCTCCCCGGGTGTGACACAGCCCAAGTGAAATCTCCTCAGCTTCTCAAAGGCTGCAAATCATGCCTATCGCTGCCTTGCAATTAAGCAGAGGTGTGTGATAAAGAGGAGGAGTGATGCGAGGCAGGCGAGCTGTGCTTCTGGAGGAACCGTAACGGGATCGGCACGGAACAGGTCAATATTATCAACGCCCCGAGCGCAGAGACGAGTGCGTTTTTCACCCTGAGCACAGTCTTGACAGGTCAGGCTGATGAGCTTTCTCGGTGTCCAGGCAATGGCCCTGCGAGCCTGTGCCAAGCCGTCTGGAAACATAAAAGATGCTGGACACCAGCCTTGGACTCCCATCGCAAAGAGAGAGCTGGCCAAGGGCCAGGCGCTCCACGGCCCTTTCTCCCCGAGGCTAGAAGAAGCCCACATTTGTCTTCCTCTGCCACCCTGACTCCGGGGAACCTCACACCACCCTTCCCAGCCCCTGTGCTATATATCAGAGCCCTGTTTGTCCCGTCCCCAGTACATTTCCAAAACAAGGAATGAACACTGACTTCCAACCGGGTGTTCCATCCCCAAACCTCAGCACGTCCATCCACCCACCCGCTGCCGGCGTGATTCATAGCGGCTCCCAGCCTTAAAGTCCTCCTTGGAAAAGTTCAAATTCCCCACAGGTTACACTCTTGACACTTACTTGGCTTCTCCATCTCCCTTTCGGAGTCTGCTGGCAAACAATCCCCGCAGCCAGGAAAGCAGCAGACATTGTCTGACAAACACTTCACATCCAGCGAAGCGCTCTTGACTCTGAGAGAAGGGACCGTCACTCGAGAAGCTGCAATTGTCTGAAATTTCCAGGCAGGCACTCCAGAGCTCCCAACACCACGCTCCTCTCAGCCCCACGCCTCACGCAGCCACTGCTTACAAAGGAAACCCTCGGGGAGCAGAATTGTAAGCAAGAACTTTGCCAGAAACCAGCGAGTCGATAAAGAGAACCTTTTAAACTCGGGTTTTATGAAAAACGCCTCCAGTCTTTTTTAGATCCCACATCGACGAGGCCAAAAAAAGAATTGTTAGTAAATCATGACTCCGGCTTTGATTCTGCAAGGTCTTGTGTCTCCCCAAAGTTTCAAACGGTGAGAACTCCTATTGACTACCAGATTAATCGCCTGCTTAAGTACCTCGCTGAATAAGAGCCCAAGAAATTATTTTGCCCACAGTGGCATCGCAAAGCAGCCCCGCACTCCACCGGGGCAGAACCAGACACAAATGAGACGTTTGGGTTCAGGAATCAGAAACAAAAGCCCTGATCCCTGGCGTTTTGCCCCAAAACCTCACTCTTGTGATAATTCTTCCCCCAGAGGCGGTGAAGGTGGTGTGGGAGCCCAGTGCCAGCATCCCTTGCAGCCCATCTTAGCTCACCTGCCAAAGGGGGATGCCTGGTTTTGTCCTTTGCAGTTGTGATACCACTTCTTAACTTCATTTCTGTGTTGTTTTTTTTTCTGCTACCTGATGGAGCAAACCCTGCTGGAGCTGAGCAGCAAAATAATCAGCATTGCCAAGGTGCTCGTGGAGCGTGTGTCCCAGCCTCGTGGAGGGGGGAGCCCACTCCTCGTATGGCTACACTGATTTTGAAAATAACACTTCCAGGGCCAGCTGAAATTTGTGTTAAATACCAGCAAGTCAGAGTGCTATCGCCAGGCTAGAAGGCACGGAAAGTTCTGGCACGTTGCACAGTGTGTTTTTGCTGAAGGCACCTGCATCAAGTCCAGCTTGTTATTGAGCAGCAAACACGTTCCGGGGGAGAAGGTGACCTTTGCAGGGGCAACTTCCATCAGTCAGCATTGACCTCCACGCCACAGGGCTGAGGTTTGGGCTGGGGTGGACCTGTCACGGCGGTCGCAGCTCCTGAGAGCCTTGGCACGGGTGGCAGGAGGGATGAGAGGTGCTGGTTTTGTGCTGGAGGTACTGGTGTGTGGTTATGGGAAACCTCCCTCCTCCTGGCTGGGCTCAGAGACTCCCCATGGCCTTGGTCAAGTCACTTAACGTCCCTGCTGCTCAGGTCTCCACTTTGAGCAGTGCCACTTCTCTCCCTCAGGTATCCAGGGATACAAGAAGCCTCCAAAATCCCACTGGGAGCCTCTACTTGATGCTGCCTTCAAGGAGATGACACCCTGGGATGCTCCATCCAGGCAGCTTGCAGGTGACCAGCTGCTTCCCTTAAAAATCATAGAATCACAGAATGACACGGGGTTGGAAGGGACCTCTGGAGATCATCTAGTCCAACCCTCCTCCTGCAGCCTTTCACCTTAGGGAAAACTATTCAGTTTGATAAAAGAGTTACTCTCGGAACCTGCAAGCATCAATTTTCCTACGAAAAACCCTGCTGTGTAGCTCATTTTGTTATTTATTGTGCTTGTCCATTTGTGTGCATGTGTGTGCCTGCGTGCACACTTCTCTGTGCTCCTCCACAAACCTCTGGGCCTGTGACTTTCAGCTCAGCTAACTTTTTTTTTTTTTTTTAGATTAAATTCCGTTTCTTCCCAAACAAGGCTGTTGGCTTTAGAGAAGAGAGGTCTGCAACGTGTTTGCGCGTGAGACGTTTAACTTCTGCCTGGGTTTTGGTGAGGTTTCCCTAACCTTCGTTCCAGCCTCTCTGCTGGAAGGAATAGCCTGTACCTCAGCGATGGACTGGGAGTCAGTACATCACACACTCATTCTTTCAAGGCCATCTCCCTGGCCTCTGACATCCCCCAAAATGTTTCCCTCTTGGCTGTTTTTATAAACTTCACGGGTGAGCCTGCTATTTTTCAGCTCTCACCTGGAGTTTCCAGACCCCGGAGCCATCCTCACCCCACCTCTCCCTTCCTGGCACACGGGCCCCCCAGAACCTGCCAGCAAAAACCTCAGGCATTTCCAATAGGTCCAGTCCATCTGCTGCCTTTAAAAAAAAACCCCTAAGTGCTTGCCTTAAATCACCATTTTCGCCCGGTCAGAAAGAGGTGTCCAACCTTCTTAGGGCTTAGCAGGTGATGGCTGGAAGCTCTGCTCTTACTCATTGAAAGACCTTAATTACTGCGCCCCGTTCCGCCCACAAGTTCTGCACTACTTTTTTTTTTTTTTATGACTCCAGCAGGCCATCTGTCTCGGGGATGGAGACCACACTCACTCCTGTTGGATTTTTTTTTCTCCTTTTCAATTCCCAAGTCAGCTCTAGTTCAGTGAGTAGATTTATTACTACTCCTCCGTGCTCCCTGGCTCTGTGCCACGGCAGGGAAAATAGCAGCTCAGAGAATATTCTAAAAGGCAAGGGAACGTGGTCCTGGGCTGACAGGCGTCGGTGTCACACCTCCCAGCTCACAGTTGTGGTCCCCCCCATGAGCAGGAAGGGGGTTGGCACCCCAGTGATGGGATGGATGCTGCCTGCAGCTGGCGATGCTCTGGGGAGGGTTGATTTTACAGGTGGTGATCAGAATTATTTCTCTGCTCCCTGCCTGCGTGACACTCTCAGGGGGTGTCACAGCTCTGTCAAAATCCAGGGAGAAGGGCTTCCCTGTAACAGCAACAGCGAGGAGAGATGGTGGTGGAGTCACCATCCCTGGAGGTATTTAAGAAACGTGTAGACATGGCTCTTCAGGGCATGCTCTAGTGCCCAAGATTATTGGTTTGCAGTGGGATGTTGTGTGGGTGGGTGATGGTTTTGGTTTGGTTGTTGTTGTTGTGTGTTTAGGGGGCTGGTGGTGGTGTTTTCTTTTTTTTCTTTTTTGTGGTTGGACTCGATGATCTCTGAGGTCCCTTCCAACCACTACAATTCTGTGATTCTGTCCCCAGGTACGGCATCGGGGATGCGATGCAGAGCCCTGGTCCTTATCCCCAGCTCCAAAGGTCTCAACACCAACTTCATGAAGCAAAATCAGAGCCTGAGGAGCTGCAGCTCAGTTTGGACCAGGGGGGAGATGGTTCAAACTTTGCAAAACGCATCTACCATGGCATGGGAAACCTGTGTGGGCAGAACAGGCAGGGGGGCACCCATCTGTCACAGCAGGCTCCATGAAGGGGAATCATGGGGTTTGGCTGTTTTGCTGATGGAGCCCATCTTGATTCAAGATGCTGAAGACATTATTGATCTAAACAAGTTGTCAGTGAAGGAAAAGTTGTAATTGCTGCTGTAGTTGCATTGTAACACACCAGCCCCGAAGGGAAATTAAAGTTTGTAGCTAATAGGGTTGTATGATCCTTCAACCTTTGATGTATTGAATCTTGAGCAGCCTGTGGAATACTGATTTGAGGCACAAAGGATCATTTTTAACAGCGGCTGTACCTCCAGTTTCCTCCCATCCGATTCTCCTTCCGACCCTGCCGTGTGGTGTGGGCATCAGGGGACACAGTGGTGGCCAGGGAAGGTCTCGAGATGCACCTGCCAAGCTGCCCCCCTCCCTCCCCTGCCCTTGGGTCTCTTCCTTCCACTCCCTCATTTCTGTGAGTCCCTGAGTCCTGCTGCCTAAATAAACCAAGCAGGAATGATGTCCAGGATAAGGCAGTATTACCTGTGCGTGTGTGTGTGCTGTGAGAATTAGCCAGAAACGTCTCACCTTTGCATGGCTCCCGGCGTGAAGGACTATTTCTTAGCTTCAGACTGTAATAATTCTTCCAGCGCCTCGGGGGAGATGGAATCAACGGGCTGCACAGCTGATAAACAAGAGGGAAATAAAAACCCCGGTGTCTAACAGGAAAAGCACGCCCAGGCCCTGCCAGCAGCGCACAGGAGAAGGAATGAAGTGTTTTCCAGTTTTCAGGGGAAAAAAGGCACCTCTGGCTGTGGCATGGGGGGGTGTCCACGTGCATGGGGCCGTGTGTGCCCACGTATGGCACGGAGACCTGTGTGCCCATGTTGAGAAGCTCAACATCAGCCAACAATGTGCTCTTACAGCCCAGAAAGACCCCCTACATTGAGCTGCATTCTCAGCAGCGTGGTCAGCAGGGCAAGGGGGGGGTTCTGCCCCACAGCTCTGCTCTGGGGAGCTCCCACCTGGAGCACTGCGTCCAGCTCTGGAGTTGGGGAGCTCCCACCTGGAGCACTGTGTCCAGCTCTGGAGTCCTCAGCACAGGAAGGACATGGAGCTGTTGGAGCGGGGCCAGAGGAGGCCACAGAGATGCTCCAAGGGCTGGAAGGACAGCTGAGAGAGTTGGGGGGGTTCAGCCTGGAGAAGAGAAGGCTCCAGGGAGACCTTAGAGCCCCTTCCAGTCCCTCAAGGGGCTACAGGAGAGATGGGGAGGGACTCTGGATCAGGGAGGGGAGCCATCAGATGAGGGGGAAGAGTTTTAAACTGAAAGAGAGGAGATTGAGATTGGATATTAGGAAGAAGTTCTTTGCTGTGAGGGTGGTGAGAGCCTGGCCCAGGTTGCCCAGAGAAGCTGTGGCTGCCCCATCCCTGGAGGGGTTCAAGGCCAGGTTAGAGGGGGCTTGGAGCAACCTGGTCTGGTGGGAGGTGTCCCTGCCCAGGGCAGGGAGGTGGGACTGGATGGTCCCTTCCAACCCAAACCTTTCTATGATTCTATGGACCCTCCTACACGTTTCTGCAGTGCGTGGGGTCTGGCTGGGCTCCAGCTCCAGCCCCATCCCATGTGAGAAAGAGCTTACACCGGGGGCTCCTCTAATTCACACCGGAGCCGGTGCTGCCACAGCCCTTCAGAGAATAGGAATTTTGCAGCAGGAGTATCCCTTTCCCAAATTCAGCTGCCAGTGAGGGTGTAACGTCTCATCACCCCACCTGGCCATGTTTTCCTTAAAGAAGCAATTGCTGACATTCCTCAGCACAATTGCCTCCTCCCCCCATTAATCACCTGCAATTATCAACCAGAAATCTGCTAAACAGTCGGTCCCCCAAGGTCACTAATCAGGGAAGTTAATAATCCTCGGGATTTTGTTTGGGAAGCCAGTGGGGGTGCAGCACGTTGTTGGGGGGGTGTGAGCCAGGGGCTGGTTTGTGCATTCCCAGCGTGTCCCGGAGCAGGGGAGAGGGCTGTGTGTCCCCAAAAACTGCCTGGGGTCCCACAGCCCCTGCCATCCCCTCTCGCTGAGCCCCTGCTCCCCCCAATCACCTCCCGCTCCAGCTCCACCATCCCCTCCCGAGTGATGCCTCTCACCCTGCCTTCACAGAGACACTTTCCTTCTGCAGTATGAAGATGCTTTCTCTAATTACTTCAGTTAATTAGCGCTTTGCAGCCACCACAGACTCTGCAGAAGCAGCAGCCCACGAGGATGCATCACCATCCCTGCCCATTGCCACCGTGCCACCACCGTGTCCCCACCATGGCAGAGGGGACCCTGCTCCACCACTGTGTCCCCACCGCTGTGTCCCCACCATGGCAGAAGGGACCCCCACCCCACTGCTGTGTCCCCAGCGTGGCAGAGGGGACCCCAGCACCACTGCTGTGTCCCCATCATGGCAGAGGGGACCCCGACTCTGCCGCTGCCCGGTGGGTCAGGGATGCGCCCCAGCTCCTAAATCCCTGCTGAGGACAGCAGGCAATTTAGACCTGAGTGCAGCAACTAATTAAATCAATATGAGATAATGAACAGCAATTAGAGGTCCAGCTAGGCACATCTTCTCTTGTAAATACTGTTTCTCTCCCAACGGGAAGCTCTTTTTTAATAATCTGTTTGTGTTTCATTTCCAGGAGCCGTAATTCCCCAAAGAAGCAATTTGGGAAAGTGATTTGTTTGTCTGTATAATTGCCAAAGCACTTAGTTAGACTTGTTTGTTTTTCTTAGCTCCTGCTACTCCCAGAAAGAAACAATGCAGATATTGCCGGGGTTGTTTTCCCTTCTCTCTGATTTTTTTGATGTTGTGGGGTCAGGGCAGGGTGTCCCCCCCCAATTCCTCTGTGCTCTGGAGATGGCTCCTGTCTGGACACGGGGCATTACTTTGGACATTGTCCCCTTCACCAGGCTCAGGGGGTGACACCACCAAGGCAAAGCCAAGCCAGTGACAAGCAAGGAGCTGAGCCCTGGAGCCTGAAAGTGGTGCTAGAGGGAAAGAAGGAAGAAAAAAACCTTTTCCTTCTACAGCTCCCCCCTCTCCTAGAACGGCCTTTGCATTTTTGGCTTTAGAGCAGAAGTTTTGCAGACATTCCCCATCCAAACACCCTTATCTCCTGGGCAGTGGTGCAGGCTCCTCTGAGCTCTGTCAGCCCAGGCAGGATCTCCTTATGGGGAAGTTTTTCCTGGTGCCTCCTACACTGAGCATCCCCGAGCCCGTGGCTCTGCTCTGCCTGCTCTCCTCCCCGCTGGGATGGGGACGGCACGCACCATCCCGGGGGCACTGGGATGTTTCCAGCACTATTTTCTCCTGTGCTCCCCACAGACCTGCTTCATCCTCTTCAGCTCCCTTTTCTTCTGCAAAACTTTTCCATGAGCTGCCCTCGGTCATTCCCAGGGCTTTTTCTCTACTACCTCTGGCTCCTTCACGGCTCTTATAAGGTGCACAAGTGGTTCAGCTTATTCTTTCCCCTATGAATTAAGGTGGCCCAGCCAGTAAAGCACTTCACCTGCCCACTCACAGAGTTTCGTGGGTCTTTTCAGAGTCTCTCTAAATAAAACAAAGTCAACGCTCCCCATGACAATATAATTAAAAGCCAAACCTCAGCCCCGGAGAGCAACACCTTTCCCACAGCAATATGCTCAGGAGCTGGCAGCAAATGTTATTTGTGCCCCATCACAAGGCTCACCCGTGTCCAATCCATCACTTCATCTCACCGAATGGGATGGAGACGGGGCAGAAATAGCAGATGGGGTGTGGATGGGTGCTCTCAGCTGCTCACACATCACCCAGCGAGAGGAGGATGAACTCCTGGTGACAGGGAATGGTTTCTCAGGTTTGAGGCAGCATCCCCAGTGCACAAATTACTTGGAGCTACCCAGCCCAGGGCCCACAGTCCTTCACCACAGGTCAGTGCCACAGCCTGGGCAGGGGACTAACTTTCTCCTCCCTCCAGGCACTTTCTGTCCACTTTTGAGAGCCGGGTAAGCAACGATTTTTAAGTCCAGGGAGAAAACCAGAACATTTTCCGGAGCTGCCATCTCTCCTGGTGACATTCCCTGGGGTTAAGGAAGGAGCAGCAGCCCCAGGAGCCTTTCACGTCCCTTCTTGGTCTGTAGGACCACCAAGAAGCACATCCCAGCCTGATTTTGTCCCACGTTATGTTTTGTACTGCCCAGATGCTTTGGGAATGGCATGCACTGCTTTAGTATGATAATGGCTCCTGCAACTCGCCATGTGAACGCTCACCGCCATTCAGTCATATTAAATTGCAATAACCTTTCAAATTAAACCATGCACCTTGTTTATTAGCAGTTAAATGCTTCCCTGAGCCTCTGAGCTACGGCAGGACACGGGACGCTCCGTATACAATCCCATAATTGGATATCTATTGCTTGTTTAGTTTGCAGCCAATTAGATAGCAAACAGGTTATGGTCTGCCTTCGTATTAAATATGACTTTCAACACTTCCTGCAGGGATTAGTTATTATTTAATTCAGCTGCACTACGGGCTCCATGCTGTGTCAGGCGATGGGGACAGCGGCAGGTCTGGCAGTCTGTCTGTCCAGGTCACTGGAATTAGCAGGAGGAGGAGGAAGATGGGGATGGGGATGGTGCCCAGATCTCCCCATGGGATGTAACCTGGGTTGACCCCATTTAGCCCTGGGCAAGGTGACTGTGGGTCCTGGAGATGGAGGGGTGGGCAGAGGAAACCCATGGACTGCCCATCCCAGTCCATACTGGGAAGCTTGGGGCCAGGGAGACTGGACCAGGAAAGGATGCAGAGACCCCCCACATCCAGCACCCCCCAGGCTGCAACCCCACGCCTGCAGGAGGGGAAACCTTCTGCATTGCCCCAAAATACTGCCCATCCCAGTCCATACTGGGAAGCTTGGGGCCAGGGAGACTGGACCAGGAAAGGATGCAGAGACCCCCCACATCCAGCACCCCCCCACGCCTGTGGGAGGGGAAACCTTCTGCATTGCCCCAAAATCATAGGGTGTGTTTTTTCTTCTCTGCCTCTCGTGCAGCTGAGCTGACTCCTCCAGGGCAAATCTTCGTACTGTCTCTCTGTTTAACATCTCAAAACCCGAAGCTGCTCAGTGTTTTCCTTGCAGCTTTGAAAAGAGACAGGCATATTTTGACAAACTGAGATTATCTGAAATCATCTCGCTCAGAGTGAGCGGTTGCTGTATGGAACTTAATTATAAATTAATTAATAGCGGTAAATTTACAACCCAAGCTGCAGGGAGAAAGAGGTACGAAAGATGATTTGAAAGTGAAGGCAGTACGTCTGGAACATGCAAAGCCAAAATAAAAGTCGTTCTCCAGGAAAAGCTCCTGCAACACCTGGAGCAGCGGGTACTGTTGGCAGTGGGTGCCATCAGAGGTGGGTGCCGTTGGCCGTGCACCACGATGGGCCACCAGAGCCACCATGAGCCCCATGGTGCCACCACGAGCCCCATGGTGCCAGACCTGTCCTTCCTGGGCACAGCTTTGGCTCTTCAGACCCAGTTCCAGCCAGCATGGCCAGGAGTCCCGGGGGACCCTCAGCTTGGGGTGATCGACAGCGCTGGGTCAGAATTGTAATTGCAGCATCAATTTATGGGGCTGGAGCTCCCCGTGAGGTCAATGTTTACTCCTGTCCCTTTGTCCCTTGTTCTCCAGAGCTGGTGAAGGGAGGGTATCCCATGTCCTGGTCCAGCAGGGCTTTGAGCCATCTGGGAGGTGGGAGGTCCAGGGCAGGGGGCTGGAAATGGGTGAGATTTAAGATTCCTTCCAACCCAAATCATTTGATGATTCTATGAGATCCCATGTGGGCTGGTCCCTGTCCCCAGGCACGGCCACAGGGTGAGGACCCTCTGACCCCCCCATCCCCACTGACCAGCCAGGCTGGGCATGGTGCCACCATGCCAACTCTTATTACTGGTGAACTGATTTATCAACAACAGTGATTTGCGATGAAACTTAGGAAAGGGAGTGGTATCCCATGTGGGCTGGTCCCCGTCCCCGTCCCCTCACAGGGTGAGGACCCTCTGAGCCCCCCATCCCCACTGACCACGGTGCCACCATGCCAACTCTCATTACTGGTGAACTGATTTATCAACAGCAGTGATTTGCGATGAAACTTAGGAAAGGGAGTAAAGACTTTTAAAATAATAAGGCAAGAGGTAAAGCAATTAATTTTGTTCCTTTAGATCCTTAAAAATAGCATTAATAAAGGGAAAAGGACACTCTTGGGATGAGCTGAAAAGCAAAACCATGAAGAGGTCGGAATTTTTTTCAATTTAACTGCTGAGAGCTATAGTGCTTGTTGCAAACGGGGACAAAGAGAGAAAGGGGAATCCTGACATTTACTTTTGCTTCTCAGCAGCCTCCACCAGCCTCTGCCTTCTCCGTTTGGAGCAGTTCTCAGAGGAACCCGCTGCTCCCAAATGCCCATATCTTAGTTTCTGAAAGATCAGATTCCGACCTCTTCAGGTGTCTCCAGTTTCAGTTTCTTCTGGAGGAAGGTGCTGGGTGCTAACGAGGTCTTAGGGAGAAACAAAAGGAGCGAGTGATAATTTGGCTTCCTCGGGCATCAGCCCAGAGGGATGGGCATGACCCATCCCCAGCGGGCACAGATGGCTGTTGTTCCAGCTCCATTGCTGGTGGAAGAAAACACACCCCAGCTTTCACCCCGAGAGGGGAACCGTAATGCAAAATGCCATCCCTTATTGCAGCGACGGAGAGGTTCTGCCTTCAGGTCCGTCCCCAGCAAAGCAGGAATGAATCCTGATCAATGTGTGCCACCCGTGGATTTTAAAAGCAGTTGCTTTCCTGTCAAAACTTTCACAGTGGCTGTGCGGCAAAGACTTTTACTTTTGCTTACAAAACAGCGCTGGGGATTTCTCCAGGGAGGCAACGGATGCTGAATTTGTAAAGCTGCTTTCACCGGCACTCAAGCCTGAAAGAGGAGTCGAGATAAATATTTGCATTTTTATTTTGCTGCTCCCGTTCTCTAATGGAGCTTTACAAGCAAGAGGATGGCCCCGTTTGTGTACCTGGCGTGTCTGTTGGTGGGGTAAGTGTCAATCATTTATAAAATGTGGGATTTCGAGCCATCATCCAACAGAGAAGTGTTAAAGCTCAGGTGGGTCTGGGCTGCTCAGATACTCTCCCTCCTCAGGACAGAGCCCCACTCCCAGCTGCAGCACGGCCACGTCCCCCTGGTACCCACTGCTCCCCTCAAGTCACCCCAAACTTCATCTCCCAGCACATCCCTCCAAAAAATGACCTGAGCAGGGTTGGATCCAGGAGCCCTGTGCATCCACCACCTGCCAGAATTTGGGCAGAGGGTGGAAAAAGGCAGCTAAGGGGGAGTTGGTGGTGGCATTGCCACGTCCTCTGAGTGACACGTGCTGGGAGAGATGGATGTGGGGTCCAGCCCTGGGGAAACCCATCCCTGAGAACATCATCCAGAGTCACAAACTGCTTTTCCAAAGCAGCATTCATGGCCCAGAGCTGTGATGGGTGCTGGCAGATGAGGCATCTTCCCACCTCAGTGCTCATTGAACAGGCAGGGAGACCCCCCCACTTGGGTTGTCAGGGTTGGAGTCTTGTTCCTGGTGGGATGAACCCTCTCCCAGGATGGGGAGTGGGCACAGGATGGGGTTGGGATGGGGATGGGATGGGGACAGGGATGGGATGAGCCCTCTCCCAGGAGCGGGGATGGGACAGTGGTGCCTGTTGTGTCCCCAACCCTGCGCTGCTCCATCACCCCCGGGCAGGACTGGTGGCCAAGCTCTGGCTGTGGGGGATAATGTGAGCTCGAGGGGTTATTTAGAGAAACCAGCAAATCTTTCTAACTCCAGATGTTTTCTGCAAAAGCGCTTTTACATCCACATCAAAACAATCCGCGGGGACTTTCTCATCTTGATGAATTTTTCAATGAAATAATCCAAGATCAAAACTGATCCGTTTTGACTTTCTTCGCTCTCTTAAACATTTCAAAGATAGTAATGAATTATGGTATATTTCTTTCTTTTTTTTTTTCTTTCTTTTGTTTTATTATAATATTTTAACAGCTGTCAGATCGTGTCATTCTAATAAGGTTGTTTCAGTGTTTATGAATTGGAACGTTTCTCCAGAATTTCCATTCTGGGAAATACAGATTTCCGTCTCTGCAAACTCACTTGGGGGGACAGAAAAAAGATTTCAAATACTGAACCCGGCCTGGGAAGGCGTCTTGTTTTCCAAGTAGGTTAAAGTTAACACGGAGTAGAAATGCTCCCCATTTCACCCCAAATGTCACCCCATGATTTACTGATTTTGGTTTTTCACAGCTGAGGGTTTTGCTGCGCTGAGTCCTGTCCCACCACATACAACAAACCTGCTCTGAAAGGTAAACCCCCTCCTCTAATTAAATCCTCTGTAAGCACATCTTTTAATTCGTGATATCTGTTCCTAAATGCAAAGGAAAAAGAAATCTCTTCTCCAGAAACTCTTTCTCTTCTGAACTCTTCACCTTTTCTGGAGAGAATGCCTGAGTTTTGTCGACTTTTTAAAATTCTTGTTGTAATTCTTTCTTTTTTTTTTTTTTTTTTTTTTTGGTTGTTATAGAACATCATAAATTAGCTGTCACCATTTTTTAAAGGTTACTGAATGTGTAAAATAATGTTTGCCCGATTCAGGAGTGCAGTAGTTTATGCAATTATAAAATAGCACATCAAAAAAAGCCAGCCTTTCCTTGCTACTTGCATAATTCATCACTCATCCTGTTGTCATGGGCGAGACCTCTCCTATCTCGCAGACAACAAAAAAATTAAGTTTACATTCGCTTCTCTAATTAAAAATTTAAAACTTTAAAGGAAGAGAGTTTGTAAACTGTTCAACCATTAAAAACCTGGAGAAACAGCCTTAAAAAATACTCCAGTGACAGAAATGAAACACAATTTTCTGTTTCTACTTTCCCGAGCAAGTAAGGCAACAGGAAGGAGAGCAAAGCAAGGAGCTTGGGGGGGGCAAGGGTGGCAGAGCTGGGGACAGCCAGGGATGGGGACACCAGGGGTGGTGGTGGCCTTGTCCTGAAGGTGTCTGGAGTGACTGACCCCAGGCGAGGATGGCTGCTGACCCGGCTGCCCTGGCACCACTCGTGGAACTGGGTCTGGGAGGAGAATGAGGGTGCTGGGATGGTCCTCGTATATTACAGGGGTATATGTGTGTCTATTTATATACATATAGATAGCTATATATGCATACATGCATGTTTATATGGATGTGTGTGTGTATATGTAAATAAATAAATATATATATACACCCACATAGTTGCATCTTGAAGGAATCAGCAGTTCCAGGTACCTGGAATCCTCTTGGCACAGCTGGTCATGGAGGAGCTCTTCTCACGTAGCTCAAAACCCAACGTGGCTTCTCAATCCATCAACAAATTTTGGACTGAACAAACAGATCCCGAGGACGCTGTGCCAAGGATGTCCTGCCATGCTCAACCCTTCCTGGCCACTGGGGACCACGGGCCAGTGGCCACCACCGATGCTGCAGGAGATGGAGCAGCCACTGGTTCACCATCCCGGGAAAGGGATGGCAGCATCAGGGAGGTGGAGTGTGGGGACAGGGACTGGGGGAGATGCCTGGGAGAGTTTGCCGTTTGCTGATGAGGACAAGGAGAAACCGCTGAGACAAACCCCACGGAGCAAATACAGGTGGTAACCAGTGCTCATAGCATGTTTTATGCGAAAACGCACCCATAAATCAGGCTGAGATATTGTAATCCTGGAATCGAGGAGGCTGAATTGCTCCGGTTTATCCGGGCTGTGCCCTGTGGTAAGAAATCACCCTGCTCCCCCAGGTCCTCTGCCTGCCACCCCAGAGGGTCTCCCCTCGGACCCCCAACTGGGTGCTTTGTGCTCCCAGTGATGCCGAGCAGCAAAACCAGCATTAAGGGAACCAACAAGGCCGCCTCGGAAGAGGCCAAGTCAGAAATAGCGGGCCCCGTTGCCTAATGGGACTTATCAATTATTATCTCAGACCATATTTCTTTGAGGGGTGATTGTTTCACAGAGCCTGACATCTCATATAGCTTTAAATTACTCACAACCGGGACGCCTTACAAGATAGCAGTAAAATCAGGAGAGGATTGGGCAATGTAATTATAGTATGGAAATGATGTTGATCGCTCAAGCAGGGAACAGACCTTGAATCGAAGCCCCCTCCCTTCTCCCCCCACCCCTCTCCACGCTGCTGCCCTGCACCTACAGAGCCTGGAGAGCCGGCAGCAGCCACGGCTCCTCGTTAGGGATCTGCAAACGAGCAGGTGCTGATGGTGGGCACTGGAGTGAGACGCAGGGATGGAGCACGGAGGGGCCAGGGCAGGACCCAGTCCGTTGGCCAGAGGGATGTGCAAAGGGAAGATGGGGCCATGGTGCTCGGGGGCTGGACCACGATGCTCAGGCATTGGCCACGATGCTCAGGTGTTGGACCACAATGCTGAGGGGTGGGCACAATGCTCAGACACTAGACCATGATGCTTGGGCATTGGGCATGATGCTTGGGTATTGGGCATGATGCTCAGGCACTGCACCATGATGCTCAGGCACCGGACCACGATGCTCAGGCATTGGGCACAATGCTCAGATGCTGCACCACGATGCTGAGGTGATGGACACGATGTTCAGGCATTGAGTAAGGAAGTTTGGATGCTGGGCCACAATGCTTGGGCTCTGGACCACAATACTCAGGTGCTGAGCCATGATGCTTGGGTGCTGGACTCTCAGGAGGGTGCAACTCGCCTTCACACAGTGTGGGGTCCCACCTCAGCAAGACCCAGAGGTGCTACTCAGTGCCTTCACCAAGGGGCAGTTTCCTTCAGAAACCAGTAAAGGACAATTATGGGGTGGTTGGTTTTGTTTTTTTTTTTCAAAAAAAAGATTTTTCTAGAAAAAAAATTCTAGAAAAAATTTCAGGAGCAGACATTTTCATATTCCAAGTTGAGGACAAATCTTTAAAAATTTAGAAAGTGTTTTCATGGACATTTTCAGCAGGTACAGCTCCCTCCCCCTCCCCATTCAGCACTGACACATCCCAGCACAGCGCTGGCGATGTTGGGGACCGTATGGAAACAGACAAGATCAGAATGAACTGGCCAAAAAGCCACATTCTCCATCCACGAGAGGTCCAGTTGGTGCTGAGGGTGGATGAGTCCCTTCACGTACCTTGCTGTGGTGGCAGCTGTTGTGGTTTACCTTCTCGGCAGTTCAAAACAATATAATAATTTACCACAAAATAGTGAGGAATCCCTTGAAATGCTGATTTCCCAGCAGCTGCCTTCTCCTCTGTCGGCATCACATCCATGGGAGCGTTTCCAAGCCCAGGAGCAGGTCAGGGGGGGTTCTTACGGTGGGACAGTGGGGCAGGATCGGGACCAGAGCAGGGTGTGATGAACAGGGTTTGGAAGTGTCCCCCCATGGAGGATGCGCTGTCAGGGGGTGCCGTGGGGGGTTGCCATGGGGGGTGCACACGCTGCACACCAGTGGACACCACCTTGGTACTGGGAAATGGCCAGTGCAGAACCCTTGCTTGGCAGCGACCGCTGGAGACACCGACCAGCGCAGAGATAAGCAAGTCCAGGATGGAGTGAGGAGATGGAGGAATTGGGGGATTATGGAGGTTTGTGCCTCTTTTCATTCCCTTTCAAGGGTTACAGCTCCCCCCCCACCACAGACACACCTCTCTTGTGACAGAAACTCAAATTTTACGGCTGCTTGTTGTAAGTGCCTTCAACAGGGACCACACTCCTGATTGCTATTCGCCTTCTTTGGAGACGGAACGAGCTCCAAAATAAGAAAACTCCACGTACCTGTCAGAAAATCACAGGTAGAGAATGAAAAACCCACTTAACATTCTGCACACAAGGTACCAGCCTCCTCCTGCCTCCCCAGGAGCAGATCCCAGGCTGAGCCAGTGCCGCGGGGAGCGACCCGCTGGGGTGGGTACCTGGGTACCACTATCAGTATTTTTCCAGGATGCTGCTGAGAACCAAGGGGACCGATAGGAGCCCGGCTGGATATTTGCTGGTGACAACTGGCAAGTCTGCAGGAAAGCAAATGAAATGTCCCCGAGGACAGTCACACCGCGGTGCCTTCGCCTTCAAAGGCAGAGCCCTGGTGGGAGGGCTGGGGCAGGGAGCAGTAGCCTATGGGCACAGATGACAGGGCTATCAATTTGATGTTTTTAAATGCTGGAGCAGGAATGCTGTTTCCTGAAGAGCTGAACAGGAAAGGTAGAAATCATGATGTCTTTTTTTTTTTTTTTTTATTCCTTTTTAAACCAGGAATCAGCAATATCCAGCAAAACAGTGGAACTGCCTCAGCGTTTCCCAGCCTTACCCCAGGTATGTTGTGACTGGTATAGAAACACCTGTAGCAGGAGATGGCATAGTGGTAATTAAAAAGCCCTGCTTTCTCCAACTCCTTAAAAGTTGATGCTCTGTCAGGCTTAACGAGCCGCTGTCAATCCGTTCCCAGCCGTGCCTGGTGCCGGGGAGGAGCAGAGGCAGCCAGGAGCCTGGGCACACACGGGGTTGGGGACACAGCCACCAAAAGCTCCTTCCCAGCCCCAAACTGGGCTCTGCAGCCCAACAACCCCAGCCACGGGCAGAGCTGGTGCTGAGGGAGGACTGGCTCCTTGTAGCTGCCTCTCCCTCCAGCATCCCTCCTCTGGGAGCAGCACCAGGGGGTTGCTGGATCAGCAGAGGGGCTGGGATGAGACCCCTACCACGGGCTGGGCATCTCCTCCAGCCTCTCCATCACCCACTCTCTGTTGTGTGTCCCTCCAGAGCCAAATATCCAGACTCTCCAGCTGAGCCTGGAAGTGGGAACCCTCCTTGGACCACAGGCTTGCGGTGGTAACTCACTGTCTCTGGGAGTGCTGAAATGATCCTGGATAATGAGGTTAATTAATACGTTCCTCCAAGCCCAAAGGCACTGGGGGAGATTGGGATCAGCCTGTCCCCACCGGCTGTAAGACGCGCGCCCGGGAGCAGGGATTGTCCAAAGGTTCCAGGGCGCGGATACGCTCCAGGCCATGCCCGGAGATAATAAATCATTGTTTATTAAAAGCCTTTTAAGGATGCCTGCAGAACAAAAAGGGGGTGTGTGGCTCTCTCCCCCAGCTTCTCCCTCCTCCAATTCGTGCCCAGCGCCATGAACGAAGCCGCTGGTGCTGACAAATCACAGTTCTCAGCTCATAGTCCCAGAAGCACCTTAAAAAGTGGAGGAATGTTGGACTCGGGGGTCAGGCTGGAGGGAAGCCAGTAGCCAAGGAGGCAGCTAAGAAAGATGGTCAGCAGAGCAGGGAGACAGGCAATAAGGCTGATGGGCCTCACACGCCAGCCCCGGAGAAGTCCCGATCTTGAAACGCATCCAAAACAAGCATCGCATTTGGTCTGAAATGATGTCACTGCCGATCATTAGTGTGGTAATTACAGTGAAAGCCTTTTGCAATTGTATCCTCTGAAGGGTCATTAATGCAACCCAACCGCACCAGTAAATGTCTCATTAGTCTTATTTCAGACTTATGTATTTTTCAGAGCTACAGAATCCTAATAGTCTTTTCCCTCCAATAACATTTATATCTGCTCCCTGCTCCAGCCTCACCAACAATGGGCCCTTCTCCTCCAGCTTCCCGGTGCTCCGCTTGGGAAGACACATTTCTAGCAGAGGAAGGGCACTGAGAGCCAGCGTTTGAGAGGTTGAGGCCTGGATCCTGGTCCCTGGTCACCCCAGAGGCTCAGGAAGCAGCTCCTGCTCCTTGTTGACAGCAAACCTGATCTGGGTGGAAATCTGGGCACTCCATGTTTCCATCGACCTTATTCTGGGAGAAAGGGAGAACACCAGCTGTATTTGCTGAAGGCTTATGGCCATCCAGGAGCATAAGACCACTGGGAGGAGATCAGAAATCAAAACCTTGTTGACAAATCCGAGGTCTGGCCCGAAAGAAAGCAGAGCAAAGCTCAGCAGAGACAGTCGTGCAGCTCAGTGGGAGCATCCAGCTGCACAAACATGGCCTGGGGGGCAGGCACTGCTGAGAAAGGGACCTGGATTAGAAGGCAAACCTCAACAGCTGCCACAACAGCAAGGTACATGAAGGGACTTATCCAACTGGACCTCTCTTGGATGGAGCATGTGGCTTTTGCATGAAAAAGAAGACCATTACAGAGATTAAGGAGTGAGGCTTAGGCTCAGAGGGTGGACCTGTCATGTCTGAATGTCCAGAAGAGACTTTGGAGAGTGGAGACAGAGTGGGGAGGAAGCTACTCCCCAGTAAACCAAAGACAAAGAGTGGTGCCACTTCTGGTGTCACAGACTCTGAGATGCTCCAAGGCTGCTGTAAGCATTTCGGCAGAGACAGCAAGAGGTGGGTGTCAAGGAAAGCACTGTCTGACCAGCTGTCCTTGACTTCTGGCACAAGGAGGACACCCTGGGTGGGAGCTCCACAAAGGAAAGCCAAGAAAATCTGCCTGGCTGCATCCTCAAACGCTGCGAGCAGGAGCTGCTCCCCGGGACACGTCTCGGTCCCACACCCCCTCCCAGCACATCATGTGTAGCTGTTCCTCATGCAGCCAACTCCTTTAATCAGAGAAGAAAAAACCCTCAGAACACAAGATTCAAATCCACCAGGAAAGGTGACAGATTCTCCTATTCTTCAAAGGGGCTCTTTAAATATTAAAAATAGCATTGTTGTTTTAGCAACGTTAATTTAAATGATGCACACATGACACGTTTAATCGCCTTTGCATGCTCCAGACACCGCGCTTCTCTGCGGCGACAGAAGCCAGGTTGGGGCTCTTCTTTTCTAGTTTGTCCTGTGACAGAAAAAAGGAGAACATCCACTGCATGGAGGAGGAGGAGGAGGAGAAAGAGGAGGAGGAGAAGGGGGAGGAGGAGGTTTATTCCCAGCCGGCACACACACAAGGTGTGATGAGACGCAGCCCAAGAGCATCTCTTTCTTTTCTAAAGCTGGCCCTCCAGATCAGCTTGACTAAAAACTTGTCCCCAGAAGACGGGGCTTAAGTAGGTCAAACACAAAGAGCCATCCAAAAGAGCACCCCAATGTTTTCTGGTTCTTCCCACAACTGCTCAGCCCAGGCTAAATTCATCCTTCAGTAGCTCCTTTCCTTGCTCTGATGTTCTTCCAGCTTTAATAGCTTGATGGTCCATTTTGGTCCCTGTTTTCAGGGTGGCTAAAGAAAACCAAAATATTTAAATATATCTGTGAGGTTGAGATGTCTTGGAATAAGTTGGTTGCAACCATCACCTTCATCTTTTCCCTCCAAAAGCATTTCTGACCAAGAGAACAAGCGTAACTCAGGTAGTGCAAGCTGAAGCTAAACACAGGTGAGGAGTTAGATTGGTTACCACCATCATTTAGGAGGAACTGCCTGTGGAAGACTTTCGAAGGAGACACACAGCCTTCATCCACCACAGGTGCCTCTCAGGCTCTTTCTTTTATGAACTAGAACAGTTTTCCCTTGCTCTCGGCTTCAAAGGGTCTTTGGAGAACCAAGGGGTTTGGGTACCAGCTGTAAAGCTGCCCACACCCCATCAGGATTTCTTTTCATCAACCTCCAAAGACATGAAGAGCCAACCATGGTGCCTTGTTCTCCACCACACCTATTCTAGTGACTGCACTCTCTAGTCAGCTAGAAAACACCCCCCCTCCAACCGAGAGCTTCACTGTCTTTTGCAGACCCAACCAAGGGCAAGGTGGGGAGGGGGATCGTATGATTGCAAAATGATGGAATTCATCTGCGACTTGACCTTCACTAATGATGGATGGCCTGTTCGTAAAGATCAGCAGTTGAAAGCCTTCACTCTGATGCATCACCTGCACCTGCAATGAATTGAGGGGAGGGTGGAACCTGACGTCCTTTCTCACATCTCCAGGGGTTGTACAATACATGCAGTTTCTGGTGGCCAAGATCCATAACCTGGATGGAGTGAATCCGAATTTGAGATCTGGGCTGTACATGAGCCAAGGGGCAGGGCTTAAACTGGGACTCAGGTTCTCGTGTCCAAGTGTCCCAGTACAAACTTGTGTGTCTCATTATGTCTTACCTCAAATCAGACCTCGCACAAGAGCTGAGCGGAGCTGTAAATAATTTGACTCTCAGTCCTGGCTGCCTGCCTGGCTCTGAGTCACATGTTGCTGAAGGAATCGTCGTAACCTGCAAATTATTTTCTTCTGTTAATTCATTCTGGTGAAATAAAACTATTGACAATTGCTATCAGCCTCAAACTGGATGTGCTGGGAGCTGCCTCGTGGACGGTGCTCTCTCTGCTCTTGGTGACAGCGTGTAATAGCTTCTGGTATCCAAATGGGAAAGATCAGCTCTTTGTGCTCAGGATCTCACCATGGCCACAGGGACTCTCTCCTTCTTTTTGCTAAGTGGTGATTATTATTATTTGAATTACTGTTTGCGCTTATTGCCAAAGGAAAAAAGAGAAAGAACCCAAAGATCTGGACAAGCTGCTTCTATATTAACAAGTTCAGATGCAGAATAACAGGAAAGTGGCTCTGCTTGCCCAGCCCATCCCTCCAGGAGAAGAAACCCTCTCCTGTCCCAGGCTCCTGCTTCTTCTCCTTATTGGTTCCTATCTCCTTATCTCCTTCTTATGGGTCTCCTGTAGCCTTGGAGCAGCCCTAAGGTGTTCAAAACAATTGAGCTGCCTTTCAGGTGAGATCACAAGTGATGAAGTATCAGGGGAAGATGTTCTTTGGACCCTTAGGGGGACAGAACTGGCTTGCTCTCCTCGCTCTCCAGGCTCAGGGAAGGGGCTGTGTCCATGGACAGAGGCCCCAAGCTCCTCTGCCAGCAGCAAGGAGCCGGGGGGGAACTTCTCCAACCATTTCTGAGCCTGTGGGACAGAGTGGAGCAGGACAGGGGGGAGGAAAATAGGAACTTGAAGAAAACTCCTTACACTTCCAGGCAACTTAGAGCTGGTAATTAAAGGAGTGAAGGTACGTTCTGCTTTATCCCAGCTCCTGCCTCTTCAAGGGAGGGAGGTTTGGATTATGCATTCCGACATGTATCAAGGTCCACTGGTTTGGAACAAGAAGTCTGCCAAAACGCACGGCCTTGGAAGGGGGAGCTGCGTCGGAGAGAGGTGGGAAGTTGCCTTGGTGCTGGTTCTGCAAGCACAAGGAATATTAACAGCTCTCTGTGGGAAAAAGCCAGCCATCTCCAGCAGAGATGATGGAGAATGCAAACCCCCTTCCCCAAATATTTCCTTGGATCTGCTTTCCCTTTGCCAGGTGCACTTCCTGAAGAAGAAGAAAAAATCTGGGCATGGCAATTTGGTTTCTTGAGTCGTGTAACCGCTGCTTTTTGAATAAGGTTTCAGAACCACATTAGAATGGTACAAGCTGTGTTCAGAAGTGCTAACCCCTGATTGCAGGGGTAAGGAAAATCATCGCTGTGTTGTCTCTGATATCTACCTAACATCTCCAGGCATGAAGGATGCTGGTGCAATCAGAGGGGCTGAGAAATCCAGGTCCAGTGCCCGAATGGAGCCACCCCCAGTGCAAAGCCCCCATTCCTGACCGGTCTCCGGAGTCGGACTCTCAGCACCAAACAACAAACACACACACACACCCATTTCTCCGTAATTCAAGGAAAATTTTTTCTGATTGTGTGAATAAACAGGTGGTGATGCCACGTTTAGAGTTTGGAGGTGATAAACTCACTCAAACACGGCAGTGAAACACACTTAACAGCTCCCGCTCTGCCAGGGGCTGGGCACAAGTTCAGCTCCGATGGAGCAAAGCACCCAGCCATTTCAGCTCAGCGGGGGCTTAAAGTTAAGCAGATGCTTGAGGCTTTTATGAATGAGGTAGCAAAGGAGTGCATTTGCTACAAGGATGCAAGTTTAATTCTGAAAAAGTAAGTCTTGCAGGGGACACAGCCCACAGCCTTGGGGAGCTGCACAGTGGGGACAACGAGGGACAAACATCTCACAGTGCTCTCCAGACTCAGGACCTGCTTTTTGTGTGTGTGTGTGTGTGTGTTCACAACGAGACAGATAACGATGCTCAGCAGAGAGGTTTGCTTTTTCTTGCTTGTTTGTTTCTTCCTCCTGGAATTTTCCCTGTGATTTCCGAAATACCGTCTTTTGCCGGGTGCTAACGTGTCTGGTTCAAAAAGAGGGTGGCCTTTGTGTGTGTGGAGGTTGTATGACCTCTTTGCTGCTCGGTGTGTAAGTGCTCGTAGGAGTGTTTGTGCAGAGCTCAGCAAACAGATGAAAACATTTCAGTGTGTATAAAATTTATTCAAACACAGATTCCAGTGTAACCGCGTCTGCAACCTTTTGCGATTTTCTTTGCACCTGTGTTCGAGCACCTGATCATGAAAGCAGATACTCTACTCAGAGGTGTCCGACAAGTTTCTCCGCCTACGCTTGATTGGAAAATTCAGGATATGAGATTTGTCGGGGTTGGGTTTAGTGGTGTAGGGCGGCGAGATGAAAGCGATGCCAGGAGCAGTGAGAACCCGAGCGCGGTGGCAGCTCCTGTGCGTAAGCCCCCCGCGTGGGCAGAGCAGCAGAGGCACAACTCTGAGTAACAGGCTCATTCAGAAATGTGAAGAAGGTGTAACAAAAACCTATTAATAGGGAGCTTCTGTTATCCATCATTCCCTCAGCTCTGCGTGGACTCACACAGAGAAACAACGCGTTGGGGTGGCTCCGGTGATGGTCACCCACACGTGCAGCCTCCTGGTCCCTGCTAGAAGGATTCTCACGGAGCCATTTAAGGCACACCAGGCTTTCTCCACCAGCAGGAGACAGTGATTTTTGCCTCCAGATCATCCTCTGAAGCTGCCAGAGCCTAAAATAGCTCTCCTATTCACAGAGAAGCAATGGATGCGATTCACATTCATTATCGGTGTGTCATTCACAGCCCGTGCACCCATGGCAGCCTGTCCCTTCCTCTCACACCTCCACTTCTTCCTGCCCGGCTCACAGAGGACATTGAGGTGCCTGATGCCATGGATTGCTCTCATCTAACCTGCAGCCCACATCAATCTGTCTGTCTGCCCCGGCAGCTGAGCTCAGTGATACGCAGGAGCATCGCAGCCTCCGCGGAGGTGGGAGCATCCGTGGTCGGGCACGTCCCATCAGCATCATCAACCATCACCAATGCCATCAGCAGGACCTGGCACTGAGGTTTTTGAACCCATGAGCCTCTAAGAAGCTGTGATACTGGGCTGAGAGCTGGGCAGATACGGGTTTGCCCAGTAAAAACCAGGAATTACTAGCCTTGAGGGTTGTAGCATGTGGTAGGGTAGGTCAATGGAGGAGAGATGAGCAATTCATAAACATCCCTGAGCTAAAAGCACCCAGTGCTGTTTGCTCTGTAAGGTCACGTCTGCCCTTCCTGCAAGCTATTTATATACCTCTTAGGTGAGAAAACTTCGGGGAATTCCAGAAATTCAGCCTGATTTGGCCACAAACTCCTCCTGAAGGTGCATCACTTGTTCCTGCCCAATAGCTCGCTAATATCTCCCCTTCTCCTGTCCCGAGCAGCAGCATGGATGAGGGAGCTCATTGCTGATCCCTGGATCCCCAGCAGCAAACCCCCACCCCACAGCAAAAATCCCTCTCCCCCAAGGCCAGCAAGCTCAGGGTGTGAGGACAGGGTCTCTTGGGATCCCCTTCCAGTGACCATCCTCCCCAACAGACGTCTTTCCCAGCTCCAGCAATTCCCCAACCACGGGCAGCATCCCAGCTGGGTGCTGGGCACCCGGGCAGAGCCCACCCCTCTCCCATGGCTCCCGTGAAAGCTGTCACCTTCTCTCTGACACCATCCCTGCACAATGTGGCCCTTCTCCTCCCCAGGCCACGTGTTTAGCTTTAAAGAGGGGGGAAAAAAAACCCAACCTGTGCAAACAGTGAACCCCAGCGAGGAGCAAACTGCTCCATCCCACGGACCTGCAGCTCCCGTGCCCTCTCCAGCTGTTAACACCCCTCACGTGCCTTGGTGGAAGTGATGGAGAAAAGTGTCAGGCTGGGGAAAAGACAGATCACGAGTATTTCTGGCCCTGACATTTTCCTCCAGATATCTGGATTTCCATATATTTGAAAACCTAATATAAACAACAGAGAGAAAATTTGCATTTCGGGCAGTGAGGAATGAAAAATGGAGGCGGCGTAATGTATTGCTGCTCGAGGAAGAGGAATGACAGTGGTAAAGTCGAGCACACACGACAGCACCCAATCGGCTTGTGGCAAACTCATTTCCTGGCAGAATATAGGGTTTCATCTGCTGGAACATTTAATAGGCATCAAAGAAAGATCACTTCCCTCCTCTCGGTGCAGATTGAGAGCCTTCGCTCTTGCTTTATTTTTGCCATTTTATTAAACCCTTTATATAGTTTTAATACAATATGTATGATCCTCCTGAAAACAAATAAATTCTTAGGCGCTTCCCAGATTCTAAGGATTTCTAATGGTTACATATGTTTTATTTATATTTTCAGAGAGACATTAAATATGCAATGTGTAAAAATATGCAACCAAAAAAAAAAATCAACTCTAATTTATTGTTCCATACAGAGCAACGTTACGTTACGGCCTTAATTTGCAGATTTGGGCAGCGCCAGCCCAGGGAAGGGGCTGAGCACCCTCCCACAGTCACTTTTTTGACTGAAAAGCCCCAAAACGCCCCCTTCAGCGATTTTTAGTCTTCACTGAGCTGGGAACAGGGACTTGACCAGGGTTGTTCCCAGATGGGTCACAAGGAGAGAGCTGGGAGCAGTGGGATTTGCTCTGAGGTCCCAGAGAAACCTTTCCCAGGCTGCAGGTGCCCAGTTACTCCAGAGCAGCATCGTGTGTTAACACCAGTTTCCATGTCATGTGAAGAAATGGCCAACTCTCAGCCAGCTGAACGTGCTCTGTGCCCGGTCAGGACACAGACACTCCTCCCATCCCACAAAAAACCAGATGCTGGAGCCCTGCAGATCCTGAGCTCCCATTAAATTCATCTCTGGTGCAACTGAAAGGCTTGTGATGGCCACCACCCCACACATTCCCGGGGAATGAGTAGATAAAAGCTCTTAGGAAAAGTGCTCTCAGCTCAAAGGAGGCTCCTGTGCAAAGCCAGGGGGTGATGGAGCACCCTGGGCTGACTTTACCCATGCTTGTCTGTACTTTTTGAATTCCATTTTGCAACATCTATTGCCTTCCCAGAGCCAGCAAGGGAACGGGGTAGGGAAGCCAGAGGGATGAGGTAGGAGAAGGAGGAGAGAGCACAGGATAATTTTTGCTGACAGTATTCTGCAGAGCTGGAAGCAGAGTGTCTGGTGAACCTTAGTTATGGCTTTTGAAGCAGCCTTTGGCTCTGAGGTTCCTGTGGTTAGGAACCAGAGAAACGCACGGGAAGGTTTTCAGAGGTTCATCAATTCTGATCAGGTTCAGTCTGGACACACGAGCCCTCCAGCTCGGGCGTATTCTTGGCAGGCAGCCCCTACCCCCTAAATATACAGGCACACAAACACCCTGGCATTCGTGGGGTTGTGTCAATGATGCCCACGCTCTTGCAGAGGGGAACTGCTGAAGAACTTGTCCCCTGGCACGTGGACCTGCCTGTGCACGGGTCTGCTGGGGGGTGCCTTGCATCATTGGTACGGTGTCCCCTTCGTTCTGCCTCCTCAGTCCTTCCCAATCTGAAGCCCAAACCCTGTTTGTGATGTTTATTCTGCAGCACCCAGCTGGGAGAGCATATAAAAAAAAAGGTCCTGGCTTGGGCTGGGACACGGTCAGAGATAATTCAGAGCATCCCGAGACCTCATCACAGAAATCAATTTGCAGTTAAGAGATGCATGGACAAGGAAGACCATGTATCCGTGGGTTTCACCAGGAGACATCATGAGGCTCCTGATGCCACTGAGGAGTGGGCTGAGCCCCCTCATGCATATTAAGAAAGCCCTAATTGCATATTAACAGACCTGTAACCTTGCTACACAATAAACAACCTCGTGTCAGGGACACGACAGAGAGTTTCACAGCCTTTCTATCCTGGGCACTTTACAGCTATTTTTAATACCATCGGAGCAATTGGACACAATAAATCCCCCACCCTGATCCCTCCTGAGGAGGCTGGGGGTGGTGCCCCTGTCCCCCACCTTTCTGGGTGTTGCAGAAGGACCCACAGCCCTCCCCAAACGCTGCCTCTCTGATGTACGGCTCACGCCGAATACATTATTTTTGGTCCTGTGAGCACAGTGATGTGAAGTGACCTGCTGGTTAAGGGTAACCTGTGTTAACAGAGCTGTAGTCGTGTTGATTCAGAATATCTTTCATGTGTGTCCTTTAGAAAAATGTATTTGCAGACGAGGCGGTGGGAGCCGGAGCGGCGGGTGCCTCCTGACGCTGCCTCTGACACCGGCTCGTGCTTCTGGCAAATCATTAGCCCAGACACAAAAATACACAAATAAAAGCAAATGCTACATCGGGCTCCAAGCTGCCGGCTGGTCCCTTCACACCGTGACCACGTCAAGGTGGCAACACCAGCCCTGTGCTGGCCCACTCTCACCCACAAAGCCAGACTTCCACCCAATCTCTGGTTTTTTTTATTTTTTTCTCTCTGAGCTTTGTATATTCCATCAGGGAGCTCTGAAAGGCCCCAGAGAGGACGGATCCTGCAGGCAAAGCCATGCCCGAAGCCAGGGGTCGGTTCTGAACCAGCATGAGACCAGGGACCTGAGCTCTGTGGGAACAGGTTCCCAGCTAAAATAATAACGCAATCAGAAAAGTTAGCTTCCTAGTTATCCCCAAATGAAAGTGACAGGAAAATGAAAAGGCAACAGAAATAATTCCATTGTCACTGACCAAAAGCTTCCTTTTGTTTACAGGCTTCCCTCTTTACATATACACCTGTATTTTTGAAAAAGAAAATAATGAAATTATATTTTTTTTTTAGGACCTGAGCTCTGTGGGAACAGGTTCCCAGCTAAAATAATAACGCAATCAGAAAAGTTAGCTTCCTAGTTATCCCCAAATGAAAGTGACAGGAAAATGAAAAGGCAACAGAAATAATTCCATTGTCACTGACCAAAAGCTTCCTTTTGTTTACAGGCTTCCCTCTTTACATATACACCTGTATTTTTGAAAAAGAAAATAATGAAATTATATTTTTTTTTAATAAATGAAATAATTAAAACCCGAACGAAAACACGGTATCTTTCTAAAGATCATAAAAAAAAACTTCAGAATTTTTTTAAACACATTTTCCAATTAGCTTTGGGATGAAATAATTCACAAGGTTAATACCTGGTGCTGCCCAGAAGCTTGCTTGGAGAAGAAGCTATTTCCCCCCCACACACTTTGATCAAGGCTACCGAGGGATGCTCGCGCCGCTCCTTTCTCTCAGCCAGGACGGTCCCAAAGCCCAGCCCAGTGCTCCCAGTCCAGGCATCCCCATCCCTCATGGTGTGCAAAAAATTCCCCTGCTATTCCCCGCACCGCGGCAGAAGGGCAGATGAAAGAGAAAAGAAAAAAAGAAGCAAACTCAAGTTGTGCTGCCCCCAAGCTTGCTTGGAGAAAAAGTTATTCCCCCCACACACACTTCGATCAAGGCTACCGAGGGATGCTCACCCTGCTCCTTTCTCTCAGCCAGGAAGGTCCCAAAGCCCAGCCCAGTGCTCCCAGTCTAAATAAATGAAATAATTAAAAACCAAAACCAAACACGGTATCTTTTTAAAGACCATAAAAAAAAAAAACTTCTGCATTTTTTTAAACACATTTTCCAATTAGCTTTGGGATGAAATAATTCACAAGGTTAATACCTTGTGCTGCCCCCAAGCTTGCTTGGAGAAAAAGTTATTCCCCCCACACACACTTCGATCAAGGCTACCGAGGGATGCTCACCCTGCTCCTTTCTCTCAGCCAGGAAGGTCCCAAAGCCCAGCCCAGTGCTCCCAGTCCAGGCATCCCCATCCCTCATGGTGTGCAGAAACTTCCCCTGCTATTCCCGGCAGAAGGGCAGATGAAAGAGAAAAGAAAAAAAGAAGCAAACTCAAGTTTTTTTGCCAGTGTTTTTCTTAGATGGGTTAGATTCCAGAATTCGAGATGAGAAAGTTGCCCTCCCTGAGTATCCGGGACCTGGAAGCAATTTTCCATGAGTGCAGTGAAGATGTGAGCAGTGTCTCCCCGTGGGGGCTGGTCAGCAGATGGGGAGGTGGCCGGGTGCCCAGCCGGAGCTGGCTGGTGGCCACCGGTGGGGATGGAGGGGGCCACGCTCGCCCCCGGCTCAGCTGCACTCGCCTCCTGCCATAAGCAGCTGGACACGCTGCCTTTTCCACCATCCCCTCCTGGCACCCAGGAAATCCCTCGCCTTCTGCTGTCCTGGAGGAAAGTCCAACAGCCCAGGAAAAGCTGCTGCAAAATCCCACCCAGAGGGGTCCGGGAGAGGACTGGGGAGAGGTGCCTGAATCCCAAGGGAAGAAGCATCTTCCCAGCAGGGTCTGTCTGGCAGCAGGACACGGCTCGGGGACAGCCCACCTGCCTCAAGCACCTTGAGAATGGGGGCCTGTCCCTCCCTGAAGGTCCTGGGCTTGGTGCCCACCCCAACACTCTCCTTGCTGAGAGCCCGAACGTCCCCAGGGAATGGGCACAAGCATCCAGGTTCCTCTTTACTCTCTGGAGAACAGTCACCCCCCTGCCATGGGACACTCACTGCTCGCCCAGGGGTTCAGTAGCTTTTCTCAATAGCCAGGGCACCTACACAGGGCTCATGGCAGGCTGGGGTGGACCAGGGCTGTTGTCCCCACTGGGTTTCTGTGAGCTTGGCCAGCAGCAGGGTGCAGGCAGTGGCCCCAGGCTCAGGGTCTGATGGGACCCAGCTCTGCTGGAGCATCTTCGTGGGGCACCTGCCCTGCAGAAGTGGCTGGCCAGGCTCCCCTGCTCATCCACCCCAGGTCCCCTTGGCAGGGGAACTCTGCTATTCGCTTGTTATTGAAAGCAATCACTGTCAATTGATTTCTCTCCCCTCTTTCAGGCTTTTTCAATTTGACTTTTCAATTTGACAAAGCTCTCCCTTCATGGAGAGGCAGCAGGACCTAACCAGAGGCTAATCCATGGCTCCATGGAGCAGCTCCTGTGATCCCAGCCAGACAGACCTGGACCTGTCCTTGTCCTCAACAGCCATACATGATCCTAGACCTGCTGCCAGTGTGGACTACCCAGTCCCTTCTGCTATTCGCTTGTTATTGAAAGCAATCACTGTCAATTGATTTCTCTCCCCTCTTTCAGGCTTTTTCAATTTGACTTTTCAATTTGACAAAGCTCTCCCTTCATGGAGAGGCAGCAGGACCTAACCAGAGGCTAATCCATGCCTCCATGGAGCAGCTCCAGCAGCTCCTGTGATCCCAGCCAGACAGACCTGGACCTGTCCTTGTCCTCAACAGCCATACATGATCCTAGACCTGCTGCCAGTGTGGACTACCCAGTCCCTAAAGATGTCATGGGTTATACGCTGTCTGGAGAGCCTTCCTCTTGTGTAAGATCCAGGAGGCAACACTGAGCCCGAGGTCTTACTGGGCCCTTTCCTTCCTTGTCCACCACAAAGTGAGAGTGGGGACAGGACCCAGCACCGACAGAACATGGATAAATAAAGATGCAATTTGAGTGAGCCAAGACCACGTGTGGGATGTCACTGCTCTTTCCATTGCCAGAAGCTTTTGTTCCCACAAGGGCATCTCAACCCTTCGAGCAACGAAATTACCCAGCGCTTCTCTGAGACCTTCAACCCATTCATGCCTCTCCTCACCTGCAGTTCTGCAGCTTCCCACCAAAAGCCATCAGTTTGGTGCCCAGGGAGGCTCAGCTACCGCTTGGTCCATCCCTGACTGCATCCTGACACCGGGATGGAGCCGGGCTCAGCACTGTCACCTTGACACCACGATGGACCTGGGCTCAGCACCGTCATCTTGACACCAGGATGGACCTGGGCTCAGCACCATCACTTTGACACCAAGATGGACCTGGGCTCAGCATCAGCACCTTGATATGGGGATGGAGCCGGGCTCAGCACCACCACCTTGACACCAGGATGGACCTGGGCTCAGCACCATCACTTTGACACCAAGATGGACCTGGGCTCAGCATCAGCACCTTGATATGGGGATGGAGCCGGGCTCAGCACCACCACCTTGACACCAGGATGGACCTGGGCTCAGCACCATCACCTTGACACCAGGATGGAGCCGGGCTCAGCACCATCACCTTGACACCAGGATGGAGCCAGTCTGACAGCTCCACACGCCGCATCCCACCGCCACCGGGCACGGCGTTTGCTGCGGCTCAGCAAAGCTCAGCAGAGCCACCGAGCAGTGTTTAGCTTTCCAGGTTTGCAGTTGGAATGATGATTCTCATCACCACTTGAATTTAATTTAAATGGTTTGCTTCTGCTTTCATTTTATTGGCACCCATTATATCCCCCTTGTACCTCTGGCATTTCCTTAATAGTCTTTTGACTCATCTGCTCTCAGGAGGAGAAACATTTTTTACAAGAACAATATGAAGTAACAGTTATAAAATCTGTAGCCTGGTGATAAATGTTAAGGACTCATATTCTTTTATTGGAAATTGCTGTCTTTCAAATGTTTAACAGATTTGTAAAAATAATTTCTCCAAAAGGTTACGGTTCTATTGAACTCCATTAGAGAGAGCCTGGGCTCTAAATCAAGGCGCTTGCATCCCGGCGCCCGCGCACGGGGGGGACACGCCAAAGTCATAACTTTCTCCCTTCGTACACAACACGGCCTGGCTCCTCTCCAGCATCATTCCATTTCCAGGACACTTTCCTTGACCCCCGGGTCCCTCCGCCGCAGCCGAGGGGTTGCGCCTGCCGGAATCCAGGCGTGAAATGATGAAGGGACGGGGCTGCGGTGGCTCCGGCTGCGTTAGGACCTCAGATGTGAAATCACCACTTTTTTTTTTTTTTTTCTTACTTTTTTTTTTTTTTCCTCCCCCCCTCCTCCTTCTCCTCATCCTGGCCTGTCGCATGCCGGGTGGAAAAGATTGTATTTATCACCTGTCAGGGCTTGGCAGAGCTGAGTTACGTGGAGCAGGACAGCATAAAATTATCATACACAAGCATGAAATTACAAAATCGCTCGGAACTGAACAACAAAATTATTTCATTTCTGAGGGAGGCCATTCCATTTTTTAGTCGTGACACCTCAACTGCCAAACTTTGAATTGAAATTGAGTGTGAGGTGCATGGAATACAGACAGCAATAACAAGCAAAGGCATGTAAACTAGCCATGCAAATACACTACATTAATGGCCCCAGAAACCTCCCACAGGAGATATGTAACTAAATAAATGTCACATGTCCCAATAACTCAACTTTTCTTATACATTGTGAAATGAGTGATGCCGCAATCGGAGCAGGGGCTGCTCCTGGTGACGGGACTCCCATTTGCCTGGTGTTCTCCTGGACCTCATCTGCTTTTTTGCTTTTCCTCTCCCAGCATTTGTTATCGGAGGTGGGTAAACACGGCCAAGGTTTGGAGCTGCAAGGAGCAGGGGAGGAGGAGATGGGGAGGGGGGGGAGACCCAGCAAAGCAGAATGCAGCTCCCTCAACTGCAATTTGGTGACAAAATCCTTTGTGAGAACTTCCCCGCAGCGGCTCAGACATGCAGGCAACAAGGAGTGATGCTATCACAGCTCATCCACGCTATAAAATCCCCCCGGCCCCGTGGAGCAGAGCTAAGGTTTCTATCTCCCCCCCCCCCTTGCAACCCGGGGGGGCTCGGGGCTGCTCTGTATGCACCGAAAGGGCTCGCAGAAGCACGAGGAGGTTTATTAGGCTGCTTATGCAAAGGCAGGCATCACGCAGGGAGGTAACAGCAGCTCTCTTCCCGCTCAGCTTCCTCGCCAGGGAGAGCTCGGCCGACGAGCCCCGGCTCCGGCGGGGAGCAGAGACCGGCAATGATTGTGGCGAGGAGTGAAAGAGCAGTTCCATTTTTATTGCAACTGGTAGCATCCTTGATGACTGGAGGCAAGGCGGTCCCGGAGGAGCAATATTTTATTAACGCTATTTGTGTCAAAGCTTATTGTGTGTTTGTCTGACTTTCCCCGGGGAGGGGAGCCCAGGGTGGAAATAACGCGGCACCTTCTGGGTGACAACACGCCACCCCCATGGCCGGCTCCTCGGTGGGGCTGGGGGAGAGGGCAGGAGGTGCTGGACACGGTGGGCATCCAGCATCCAGCCCCCATCTCCTCTGGGGAGGAGGAAGCTCCATCCATCACCGGGGAGGTGGGGAGGAATGGATTTGTCATCTCCCTCCGCCGCGCCGATGGGCTGTGCAGGGTCTGAGCAGAGCAAACCAAATGAGATGTTAAATGAAATTAAAGACGGAGTGAAAGAGCCGTCTGGGATTGGGAGAGGCACCAAGCTGCCTCCCGCCGGGCCGGATCACCCACCCTGGGGAGGCACCACAGGCTCCTGCCATCACCTTTGGTGGTTGCTGCCTCCATCCCTGCCTGGCCAGCCAAGAGGGGGGTGCCCCACACATCCCCAGGGACCAGGACCCACAGGAGGCAGCTGGGGAGGCTCCGAAGGCTCTGAGTGTCAATAGGTCCTTGGATTATCCTAAAGTGAGGTGTCGTGCAACATCTTCCACAGAGACCCAGGGTAGGGGGACACTGAAGCCCCGCTGCTGGCATCCCTGTGGAGCAGCCAGGACACCTCCAGAAGGGCAAGGTGGGACTGGGACCGGTGGGACTGGGAGCCCAGAGAGGAAAAAAACAGCTATTGAGGAGACTCCAGCCAGGAAAGCTTGTCCATCCTGCCTTTTCCATACAATCCTCAAACTCTGTTACATCCCCAGTGCTCTCACTCCGGCTTCATGCAGACCTGACCTCACGGCAGGTCCCTGCTTTGGTGGCCACATGGTCCCGTGATGTGCCAAGATGCTGCAGGCTCAGGGCTTGTTGCACAGAGAATTGCATCCCCTCCCCTGCCCTCTCCCACAGCCCAGACCCTTCTCTGCAGCCCTGGGGGCATCCCACGCTTTGTGCCCCCAGATCCCAGCAGCAAAGAGGGGGATCAGAAGAGTTTCTTGCAGTTTGCAATGAAAACAATAACAAACGAGGGGACAAACCCAGTTGTCAGGGCTATGGAATAAACATCCCAGTGGGCATCCAGGGAGCATGCAGCCTGGGTGTTTAAAGTGGAAACAAAACCAGCCCAAAATGCCACCCTGTTCCCACCTGGGTCTTGGCATCCCAGCGAGAGCACAGCTCAGAGAGCGAGCCTTCACCAGGCTGAACTGCTCCCATCCTTCCACAGAAAGGTTTGATCTCAGCGGATGGGTATTTATTAACCATTGTCCTTCTGCTCCGCTTGCTTTAAAATATGAAGAGGGATTTTTGTTAAGGGTCAGAATTTCCAACTGGAGCCCGAGCGGCATCGGAAGGCGGCCTCGTGCAACAGGGAGTTTCCAGAGAACACAGATTCCTGGTGATTTATGAGGAAGGAGGCAAACCTGGCTTTTGCTTCTCCCAGGCAAGCCTTTGATGCTGCCCCTTTAATCCTTAGCCACCTGGTACTAATTATAACTTTAAGATAGTCTTTATATTTAATTAAAAACAAGGAAATGCTTCTCCATATAATGAGAAGCCTCCGGCAACGGACCCTGCGTTCTCCCCCCACCAGGTTACGCTCTGGTATCCGTCCCCTCTCGTTTCCATTTGAACACAGCAGCACAGGAGATGTTGGGGACCTCAAGAAGCATCCTCCAAAGGCAGCACTGATCCAGCCTCCCTGAGCTCATCATCCTCCCCATGTAGCATTGCCACAGCTCCTTACCAGGAGCAGGAGGCCAGGAGCTCCCTCATGAGGGGCAGGTGGCCACAAAGAGTGTGGGGCTGGCCAGTAAGTCCCCCTCCAGGCTGTCTGGAAGTGGTTGTGATTGCAGTCTGTGGCTCTACCTGGAAAAAAAATGCTTTTGCTGGCATTTTCTCAGCTCAGTGGAGGTTGGGGGCATCCCTGTCAGGTGGGACAATGTGGGGAAAGCCAAGGCACCAGGTGAGGGTGGGTGGGACTAAGTGGCTCCTGTCCCAAAGCACCAGGTGAAGGTGGGTAGGACCAAGTGGCTCCTGTCCCAAAACACCAGGTGAGGGTGGGTGGGACTAAGTGGCTTCCATCCCAAAGCACCAAGCCAGGTGTGGGCACGGGACAGAGCATCGCCTGCTCTGCAACAGGAGACACCATGGGAAGGAGCCGTCTGCCGAGGAGTGGGAAGAGAAGGAGATGGAGTGTTGGAAAGACTGTAAACTCTCTCATCACTAAAAAAAGGTCAGTTGTGCTCAAGTGGCTGGCACTGTGAATCCCAGGGCATAGAAAAGCAGCCGAGGAAACCTCAGCGTGGCTCCTGGTGGTCCTCGAGGTGGGTGCAGGGTGCGGGAGGGACTGGGTGATGCAGATCAGCAACCGTGGAGCCTGCTCTGCAAAGGGGAAGGAGAAGCTGAGAAATTATAATCAGTTTAAGTCAGTTCAACTTCAAGTTCCCAGAAAAATATTGGAACAAATGATCAAACAAACTATTTATAAGCACCAAGAAGATAACAGGGTGAGTAGCAGCCAACATGGGTTTGTCAAGAACAAATCGTGGCAAACCGATCTAATTTTCATCTGCGACAGGGTAATAGGCCTTCTGGATAGAAAAGAAGCAGTAAATGTCATATCTTGACTTTAATAAGATTTTTGACACCGTCTTATATGACATTCTCACAAGCAAGCTGAGGAATCATAGTCTAGATGAAAATACTATTTGGTGAGGGTAAAACCAGTTGAAAAACTGCAGTCAGAGACTAGTCCTTGCTGGTTTGCTGTTGAAATGGAAAACTGTTGAATAGGTCTGTCTTCTACCCTGTGCTATTCAGTATTACTGACCTATATGATGGAAAAAAATGTAATTATTAAATTTGCAATCTTTGAATACATTAGAGGGCAGAATCAGAATGGCAAAGGTCTTTAAAAATGCTAGAAATTATTTGAGAAAAATAAGAATTTGCCCTATGGATCCAGGTGCAAAGCACAGCCCCTGAAGTTCAGTGTAATTGGGGAATTACTGGTATGGAAGGAGGGAAGGATTGAGGAGTTATTCCGGATCAGAAGTTGAACTTAGGCCAAAAATATCATGATGCTAAAGGAAAGCAAAAGAGTCACAGGGATTTATAAAGAGAAAACACATCACAGGGTGATGGGCGGGTTGCAATTGTTGTGTGATTAACTCAGCAGGGACAAGGAGCAGCTCAAAGGCTATTCCAGGTCTGGGAACATGGTCCACCAGGATGAAGTCCACAGGTGAGCAAGGAGAAGGATCAGAGCTTTGGAATACTTTGCCTGAGGGAAGGGGGTGGATAAAAGCCTAAAAAACTCATCCTATTGGCATCATCTGTGATGCCTCCTCTGCTGGGTCCAAGTGATCCTAGGGAGGGAAATGTTGGGAAAGGCTTCAGCAGCTCCATCTGGGGATGGTGCTGGGACCAAGCAGAGCACACAGAGCCCTGGGGTGTGTGATTTCATTGCTGGGCTCACAGGGTAGCCTCCCCAGCCTGGAGCACTCCCCAGGCCCTTGTGTGGTCCCCGAGCTGTGTGGGTGAGTTCATGGCAGACCCCTGGGAACAGGGTCCTTCTCCCACCACCACCAGCCAGAGCTCTGGGCATCACCTCTGCTGCCCCAATCAGCCAGCCCGAAGGAAAACCCAATGAGCCACGGACAAAAGCCACATCTCCCCATGATGTGGAGAGGTCTGGGGGCCTCGGGCCAGCACCTCCCTGCAGTTGGCCAACAGCATCCAGGCACCAAACCTTTATCGTTGTTATTTTTGGCAAGGTTGGAAATAATACACACACCCACAGCGAGGGGGTGGGAAATAAAACACAGTGAGGGGAAGGGAAAAATCCACAGTGTGGGAAAAGCTGGTGGGACCTTTGGTGCTGTCCTGCAGGATGGATGGAGTGGACGGACAGATTTAGGGGGGGTGAAATAGCTTTGGGAGAGCAAAGGGTGGGCTGGGAGAGAGACACATCTGGCGGGGAGAGGCAGGAGACAAAAAAAATCCCTGCTGCAACCCGACCAGAGAGCCCCCTCCCCTGCCAAAACCCGGCAG
>NW_015090850.1:119653-171213 GCF_001431845.1 Calidris pugnax
GACTGTGAATTCTCAGCGAGTCTCCCACATGCAGCCAAACAACAGCTTGACATTTTCCATCCTTCACCAGAAAGACAAAGGCGTGAAGATATTCCCATGATTCCTTTCTGCATGCCTAACTATGAGCTCAGGTGCAGCAGCATTTGCCCTGGACCGGCCTCATCAACATGAAGGGCGAACTCATCGTTTCTGCATCTTTCCTCGCCACTGCTTGATTAATTGGCTCACAACGATGCTGGCTGAATACCTAATGCTTCTCCTGTCCCTGTTCTTTCTTCACAGCCTTTTGCTGCATTTACATATACTTTATATTCCATAATTTTCACACACACAAAAAAAAAATGGGAGCACATCTCAGTAATTTGATGTAATGACGGCATGTCACCAAAAAGAGGAATTAGAAAAATCTGTAGGTATTTAATTTATTCTTGTTTTTTTTTTCAAGTAGATCTCTCTGAGAAAGGCATTAATATTCATGTGCATGAAAAAAAGTGCTCTCAAAAGGAAATTTCCAGCATTTTAGTTTAAATTAAATACATTTTTAAAGAAACAATATTTAACTAATAATGCTTAAAGGCAAAATTAACAAAAGTAGCAATTTCTACCTACCGAAGCAAGGTTTTGTCTCGGGGGGGTTCCAGTAAAACTGCCCTACCAAGAAAACAGCGTGCTGCTTTTCTGAGGAAGGATTCAATGAGTCCAAGAGGGAGGGCACGAAGAAAGGAAAGGCCTTTTGCATTACCCTGCCTGTAATTTTTGTTTAACAGTATTTCAACAACACATGGCATTGAAGAGCCTTCGGTGCCGTTCTCAGCTGCCCAGGCCCCAGGAGCTCCCCCTTAGACACGCAGCCGGTGTCTCACTGGGACTTTAATGCAAAGTCTGGGGATTCTGGGGCTTATTCCCCTTTTTTTTTTGTTGTTTTCCTTTCTTTTTCTTCCTTTTCTTTTCCTTTTTTTTTTCCTTTCCTTTTTTTTCTTTCTTTCTTTTTTTCCCCTTTCTTTCTTTTCCTGTATTTTTTTTCTTTCTTTTTTCCTCTCCTTTTCTTTTTTTTTTTTTTTTCAATTAAACGCAAGAAAGGAAAAAAATAGAAACCAGAGAGATGATTTCACAGGAAACAAGCACAAAGTATTCAGCAAACAAAACGCAGTGACTGATACGGACGGCAATTCCCCCCAAATAACTCCATCTGCTCATAACTGCTTATCAGGACCAGAGAGAAAACTTTCTTTTTTTCCCTTTCTTTCTTTTTCTGTATTTTTTTTCTTTCCTTTTTTTTCTTTCTTTCTTTTTTTCCCCTTTCTTTCTTTTCCTGTATTTTTTTTCTTTCTTTTTTCCTCTCCTTTTCTTTTTTTTTTTTTTTTCGAAAGGGAAAAAATAGAAACCAGAGAGATGATTTCACAGGAAACAAGCACAAAGTATTCAGCAAACAAAACGCAGTGACTGATACGGACGGCAATTCCCCCCAAATAACTCCATCTGCTCATAACTGCTTATCAGGACCAGAGAGAACAGAGAGAAAAATGACAAAAATAAACACCAACTTTTTTCCAGGAATTCGTGGCGAGAGGCAGCCCTGACCTGAGGAGCTGGCAGTGTTCGTGGAGGTGTTTTGAGGGGGTTAAGGAGGAAGAAGAATGGCATGAAGTGCACTGGGATGGATTTTGTGGCAGCCCAGCTTATCCAGGTGGCCGTGGTTGTATTGATGTTGGTGCTGGCATGAACAGTGGCCTTGAGCAACCTGCTCTAGTGGGAGGTGTCCCTGCCCATGGCAGGGGGGTTGGAACTAGATGATCTTTGAGGTCCCTTCCAACCCAAACCATTCTATGATTCTATGAACAGGAGGAAAATGTGGTGGAAACAAGGGTCTGGAGCCCAATGGGAGGCTTTCCCTGGTGGCATCACGATGGCTTCGGCCTGTGGGTCCCAGCAGCCTGGCCCGGCCGTTCTCCACCCCGGCACTACTGGGAATGGGCACAAACTGGAGGAAAAAGCATGTGGACAGGCAATTTGTTAACATACTTCTCCACTGGTCACCCCCAGCCAGGGCTCGGAGCACCCTTGGGGTGGTGATGGCCAGCCCCACGGCGTCACCCGGGCCCATGGCCTTACCCAGCCCCACGGCCCAGCGAGCAGCACCCGGCACCGCTCCGCCGGCGCCTGAAATGAGCCACGGCGAGAGGAGGAGGCTTCAAGGATGCACATCCTTGAAAAGGCAAAAAATAAATCTTCCGAGCTGGCATCGCCTGTAAATTCTTCCTTGTTAGCGGGGTGAGGAACCACCTGGGAGCCGGGCAGGGCCTGACTCTGCCCCACTCCCCGCCGCCCGCCCAGGGATGCTGCTGGCAAACGCCCCCGGTAAAGGATGCTGTTGGGTTTCTGCAAAGGCTCTGGCTCTCCCTCCTGCCAGAGCAAAACCTGTCTTAATCTGGTTCTTCGGGAAATAAAACTTCCCGTCTTTGTCCTGGCACATTGCGGGAAAGATTATCCCCTTGGATTAAATAAAATTATAGGGTTTATTTCTCAAGTGTGAAAGGCTGAGCCTGCCAGAGGCAGGGGCTGGATAAATGATGGGAAGGGTCCCCGCTGGTGGGAGAAACCCGCCGAACGCCTCGCCATTAGGCAGGGGCTGCACAGGCGGGCAGGAGCTTCGGCAAGGTTTTTAAATTGGTCTCCTGATATTTTATGAAATAACTTTTTTTTTTTTTTTCCTAAAGTACTTCTTGATATTTTTATGTTTATATATTTTAACTTCGGATCGGACTCATAAAAAATACATGAGGAGTAAGTGGTTTCTGCAAATGTTTTATACATGATTTGGGAACAGATACTAGTCAAAGAGAGAAAGAGAATATTCCTTTTTATGCCAGTCGCGGCGAGGAGGCGGCAGGGTTGGGGTGGCCGTGGTGGGGAGGTGGATGTCCTGTATGGCCAGGGGGTCCCACAGGCACATGGTTGCTGTGGCCACTGGAAAACATCAGTTGGCAACGTGGCATTCCCCAAAACGTCCAGCCCAAGGTGCCCGTGGGACACACAGGAGCGGGAGGGGTAACCCCACTCGCCACAGGTCTGCAGAACCATGCTTTTCCCAAATCTCCACATTTTCCAGCCAAAACAGGACCAGGGGATGGGCAACACCTCTGGCCCTGCAAGGGAAAACTGGGAGCAATGGGAGCCATGTGGCCACAAGTCCCACAGGACAGTGGCCACCACACAGCCCATCCCAGGGACACGACACGGGGCTGAGGAGCTTCGCTGCCACAAGGGCAGCTAAAGAGTTAATGCAATATTTCATTTGCTTCCTCCGTCGTAGCATATATTATCTTTTTTGACTGTGTAATATGATGCAAAGTTTTTTAAATGATACAATTGTATTCTATTATATTCCACTCTTCAGGGAGATTTTAGGCTCATTTTTTGCATGAATGATACTCACTCGATGCATTTCAATACTGACACAGATAGCACTGTAGGCACACACAGCAGATAGGGTTATAGCAAGTGCACAGATAAATGCAAAAACATATGGCAACATGAGGAAACTCTACATTTTTTTATTATATAAAAGCAGAACTCGTGTTCCCGGATACAGTGTGCAGGATCTGAAAGATGGAGTTACTGTCTCCTTCAGATGGATTTTTATAGGATTTGCTTAAAATAAAAATCTAAGCAGGGATTCTGTGCAAATTTTCCCCTTTGGAGAATTGAATTGTGAATCAAATTTTGCCTGATCCACAGATGAAAATCAGTTTGGGGGTTTCTTCTCTGGGTCCCTGGTGAGCATTTGTCCAGCTTAACTGAATTTAGCATAATCTCTGCTCAAATGAGGCCCCGGGGTGGCAGAGCAGGGAGGGGAGGGGGAACAGCCAGGCTGCCCAGAATGAAGAGCAGAGGGTGCACCCCAAAACCTCCTCCTCCTTCTCCTCACCACGGGGTTCATCCAGCCCCAGACAGCCCCACAGCACACAGCATCCCCCCAGCAGCAGCCAGGATGAGGGGCTCCAAAGTGGGAGCAGGGCTTCTCGTGGTGGCACGTTCCCAAGCAGGGCCCAAAGCCACCATGGGGAAGCTTTTCCAGGAGAAAGCAGGTTGATGGGCTGACATCTCAGAGGAAGGCTGAGAGGAGAAAAGCTGTTTGTCCCCTTTTTGGCATTTCTTCTCCTTCTTTTTCTTCTCCTGCCTTTTTCCAGCTCGGCTGTGGGGAGTGTGGCCATATGCAGGACCATGCATGGTCTGATGGACACCTTCCTCTGGCTAGAGGAGGCCATGGAAAGGTCCTGTAGAGCTGCCTGCCCAGGAAGGTGGTCCAGGGGCAGCCCCTCACCTGCCCAAGTTCCCCAAGAGGGGCTGATCCTGGGTACCTCCCTCTGCTCAGCATCCTCTGGACCAGGACCACTGCCTGTGCTGGCTCAGGGTGGCCTTCGATGGGGTCCCCACCCCACGGAGCTCCAGATGCAGCGAAAGAGAAGGACGCGGTGAAGGCTGCCTGGCTGCCGGCGAAGGTCTTAAAAGAAATTATAGCCTGCATAAAAATATTCACTCCAGCCAAGGGCCTTAAAACATTCCCCTGAGCATTGAACAGTGACTGAAAGTATATTACTGTGCACTTAAGGTTACTGTAGTAACCCAAGGTCAAACAGCAGCGCGTTATATCCAGATGACTCGGGGATGGATTTGCTTCAGCGCCGGACGGTAACAACGGGGGAGGCAGAAGGTTTCACCAGGCACTGGAATTTAACTCAATATTCAATTTACCCTGGAATCAATTTTGATGGAGTACAATTCCCATTTATAATCCCGGGTTATTGCCAGCGCTGTCGTTTGATTAGACACCAGCAGACCCAGGCCAAGTGCATCCCTCACTCCCCCACCCCGTGTCAAGGCGAGGGGTGGCCCGTTCCCCATGGCCCACCCCACCTCGTGCCCGGCACCCACAGCCCTTCAAAGAGCCACCTCCAGCCAAGGGGGCTCAGCCAACCCACCCTGAGCCTTCCCCTCCCCTCCTGGAAGCTCTCCCTCTGCACAGCTTGACGTTTAGAGATGATACGGAGGGGCGGGAAGAGATGTAATATTTCTCTCTTAACTTTAAGTTCCCATGAATTTAGAATTCTTTTCTCTGAGGGGCTAATTATATAATTTCAATGTTTACTCTGTGCAGACGGATCTTGTAAGATGGTGCCCCAGGGACACCAGAGCTGGATTTAAACCCTAGCAAGGTAGCACTCGCCGGATAGCTTTATGGCACGACTCGCCTGGCAACCTGCTGCCTCTTCGTTTGTTTTGCAGGGGGATCCGCCGCTGGTTTTTTTTTTTTTTCTCCTCCCCTGCCTTTGATTATTGGTCATTGATGCTTCATTTCCTCCTCGCTGCTTCAAAGACAAACAAACCTCTCCCCTGCTCACCCCTGCTGTACACAGCTCTCCACCCCGGGGGCCCCAAATTGTGATATTCCTGCATTTCCACACCCACACGTGGCACCACACGTGGCACCGACCCACGGCTGGAGGCCTCCCAGACCCATGGCTGGAGACCTCCCAGCTCCGTCTGCAGCTGCTCCTGCAAGGATTTTGTTAGTGCTGATGGGCTCTGGTGGCCTAAGAACCCCCTCCCTGCTGGGACCCCTCCTGGGTACCCATGGGATAATGGTCTGGAGGAGAAGACCCACATCGTGGTTCATGGGCAGCTCCTCATCCTCTTGCTCCAGGCTCTGCCTGCAGCCAAATCCTTCATGTTCCCAGAGCAAGGCTTTGCTGGGAGCAGCTGTAGCCCATCCCCAAAGCCCAGGGGAAGGGGGGACCAGGACTGACTTCTCCTAGCACACAAAAGAGGATGTCTGGTGGGCAAAGGCAAGCTCGGAGCCCAGATGACCACGAGCATCCCCTGGGGGTGCCTCACCCCAGCAGCAGCCTCCACAGAGACCCCTTGGGGATGGGGCTCTGCTCACCATGGGGCACACCTCCCCCCAGCCCCAATGTTTGCACACAGGGATGCACACCCCAGCTCCCCCCAGTCCAGCATCCCAGTCCCTGCTGCTCCCAGAATCTTTGGGGACCTTTGCAGCCACTGCCACCCATGACCAGCACCCAGAGCACCCCAGACCCTCCTGGCTGCAAGGGCAGCATGGGAGGAGGAGGAGGAAGCGTTCACACTCCTGTCTGAGATACACCAGACGAGAAACATGTCATCAGACTTTAGTCTTCTTCCCTTTCCCCTTGGGAGGACGTTTCCCATAATTACAGGACCGGAGAAGCCATTTCTGCCTCTCGCTATTCACAGCTATTTATATTTAACATATTTAGGCTCTCTGGGTCAGAAATGGAAATTATTCTGCACCTCGCTCAACCTTAAAGTTACGATTGCTGCTTAGGAACCAAACGCGGAATACAAAAGGGAAAGCTTTCAAAAACCACACAATTAATTTAACAAAACAAAAAAAGTACAGCAGGGGGAAAACTTTGTCCTCTCTCTGGTGGAACCAGGAGGGAAAGCAAAGGCGACGAGATTATCCATTTACAAAGTTCACAATTCCCCCAGCCGTGAGCTGTCCCTTTAACCACTGCTAAATTGTTTTCTGACAGCCCTTGCTGCAATTTTATCCCCTGACATTTGATTTACATATGATCTTTAAGCACTACCACTGCTGTAATAGCTATTTGGTTAATATTCAAATCACTCTGTGATGTCACATACCTTGATAGGTCATTTCACTGCGCCTTGGCAAAATGCATGTAAAAATAAATGTATAACTAATGAAATAAACTGATTAAGGGGAGAAATCAATCGTTTTACTGCTGTAGTGAAGATCTAGCAGTTAATTTAGCATGGATCTGCAAGGGTGCACGTTAATAGAACAGGCTCTCATCTAATTGGTGCCACAGTAAATGAAATACAGTAATATTCCATGATGCATTGGAAGAGTTCACTTCATTTTCTCTGCTCTTTCCTGATAACTGTTTACAGCACAATGGATTTTTATTTATTTATTTATTCCCCTCCCAGCTCACCGTGGCAGAAACTTGCCGATCCCAGCGAGCTCGGTGAACCCGCCCCAATTAGCAAGTCTAACACTCTTTCTTAGAATAACTCCTCTAATCAAGATCTGCAGGGCACGGGAACCGCTATTTTTGTTTGTTTAAAGCTTTTTAAAGTTTTCTCCCCGTTGCTGGGAGTTGCTGTTCCACAGGCAGAGAGATGGGGGTGTGATGGGGGGTCTGGCAGCCCCCAGCCAAGCTCTCCCAGCTCCCTAGGACAGGGGGTCTCCCTGCCCCATTTACCCCCCTTATGGCATTGAGGATTTTCAGCCCAGCCCAGGACACCAGGAGGGATCCAACAGTCCTAAAACGGGGGGACAGCCAGCGACATTCCCTGGAGGAAGGATGGCCCTGCATCCCACTGGGAACCACCAGGGTGCTGCACCCAGAATCACAGAATGATATGGGGTTGGAAGGGACCTCTGGAGATCATCCAGTCCCACCCCCTGCCAAAGCAGGTCCACCCAGAGCAGGTCCCACAGGAACGTGTCCAGGTGGGGTTTGAATGTCTCCAGAGAAGGAGACTCCACCACCTCCCTGGGCAGCCTCTTCCAGGGCTCTGTCACTCTCAAAATCAAGAAGTTTCTCCTCATGTTTAGATGGAACTTCTTATATTCAAGTTTGTGCCCATTTCCTCTTGTCCTGTCCCTGGGCACCACTGAAAAAAGACTGTCCCCATCCTCCTGACACCCATCATTGAGGTATTTATAGGCGTTGATGAGATCCCCCCTCAGCCTTCTCTTCTCCACACTAAAAAGACCCAAGTCCCTCAGCCTCTCCTCATAAGAGAGATGCTCCAGGCCCCTCATCATCTTCATAGCCCTCTGCTGTCCCCGCTCCAGCAGTTCCCTGTCCTTGAACTGGGGAGCCCAGAACCCAACACAGGACTCCAGACGGGGCACACCACGTCCCCCAGCTCATCCCCTGCCCACGGGGCTGTTCCTGTGTAAACTTCACCCAGACTTGCAACAATTATAGTAAATAAGGAAGCTCCAGAGGGCTGCGTTAATTTCCCAGACATTTAATCAATACGACGCTGCCCTGTTCATTACAGCTGTCAAAAATATGCAAAAAGTCCCATCTGGTCCCTACCAGGTACAGAGTCTGAACTCTCTAATCGAGAGGAATCCGTTGACTGACTAATTACCACACCCTCTTTCTCCTAATTTAGGGTCATCCCATTAAGGATGAGTTACCACCTCAAGTATAAAATACAACTATAAATATTTGAGGAGTGCCATCTCGGAGCAGCCTACACTTCTTAGTCCCTGCTGAAACAGAGCAGAATAAAACCAGCAGCAACTGGTTAGTCTGGGAGTATCTGCCAGGCACCACCATGAGAGAACCTCTCCCCTCCCCAAAAATATATAGCTGTATTAAAAAAAAAAAAAAAAAGGAGGGAAAAATGATCTATACAAAAGCTTTGCATAAAAAAGTGATCAATGCAAATTCCTCGGAGAAAATTGCACCAACAGATGGAATCAACCCATTTCCAGCAAATGCCTCTGGCTGTGCAGATGGTAATTATAGGATGTATGTAAATACGCAAGCTCTAGGAAGCACAGCAACACGCACTGCTGAATTTAGGGATTGTAGGGGGATGCCTGCCTTGGCCCTTCCCGGGGCCCTTTGGCAAGGAGGAAAATGGGACTTGGAAAGGTTTTTGTGCTGCATCTGTACAGCCCACCCCAACTGCCAGCACCCCACCAGTGCCCCATCTGCCCTCCAACCTTCACCAAGGAAACTTCTAAACTCAGACCTGACATCGTGCTTCAGGGCTGGGACCTGCCACCACCCCCAGGGATGGTCACAGGGATGTTGGGGGGATGCCCAGCTCCCCCTGCATGTAGGGACAGAATCCAGGCATTCCCAAATGGCAAGTGGATTTGCTTCCCCCCCCACCAAGACATCCCCAGGCAGGAGAAGTCCCCAGCCCCCAGCATCGCTCTGGGAGGTGACACTTGATCAGGGAGTGAAGCCATAGACCAAGGGGTAATGGTTTTAAACTGAAAGAGGGGAGATTTAGCTTAGATATTAGGAAGAAATTCTTTGCTGGGAGGGTGGTGAAAGCCTGGCCCAGGTTGCCCCAAGAAGCTGTGGCTGCCCCATCCCTGGAGGGGTTCAAGGGCAGGTTGGAGGGGGCTTGGAGCAACCTGGTCTGGTGGGAGGTGTCCCTGCCCAGGGCAGGGGGTTGGAACTGGGTGGGCTTTAAGGTCCCTTCCAACCCAAACCATTCTGTGACTCTATGATCACACCAGGCTGGGGGAAGCTGCACCACATTCATCCTTGCTGTGGCCAAGCATCCACAGACAGCTGCAGGGAGGCCACAAAAAGACACAGGGAAGGCTACGAGGAACCTTGTCTCCAGTGTGGCTGGAACCACAGCTCTGGGAAACCCCTCACCTGCAGACTCCCCTCCCCATCCCACAGACAGCACTTCAGTAAGTGGTACCCATGACCTGGAGGTCCCATACCCCAACTCGCAGCAGTCTGAGGTCACCCCCATAGTGACAGGGACACAGGTCCACAGAGAAACCCCATAACTCCAAGAGTGAGTTCTGGGCAACCATGTTCATAGAAACAGTGACCTGTAGCAAATTAGGTTTGATTAAGGCAGTGGGTTTCCTGGACTGGCAAGTGGGAAGGTTTTTGGGAGAAAGAGAATAACAAGGGCTTGACTTATCCCTCGGGATACGTTTCTGTTCTCACACTCCTCCTTGGGGATTTCCTTTGTTTTGCCCAAGACAGTTTACAGCACTCGCTGTTCTCTCTGTTGACACGGCTGCTGCATTATTTTTATTATTGCATTACCAGTTGTATGTGTTTACTAAATCTTTCCGTTTCCTCTCTCCTGATGTTTACCAAGCCACAGAGCAAGTCTCATTTTCCTCTCCTGTACCACCCGAGGTCATGCTCAGTTCATAAAGGGAAACACCTACTGAAAACTAATGCCATTAAGCCATGGGGCAGTTTGGATGTGCTGGTGGAAGGTGGCTCTGCCCGTTCCCATCTCTGGGCAGAGTTGGTCCCACCAGGAGCTCCACCATCACCGTTCCTCAGCCCATTATGAGCACCAAGAGCATCTGGGCTCCTCCAGCTGCTTTCCTGCCCACAAGCCCCATCCTCAGCCCACTGTGCCAGTGTCCCCCCTCCTCTCCAGTGGGAAGATCAGGACTTTTTTCTTATTTTTCCAGTGTGATGTCAAAGATTATTTCCAAGGCCACTGCATTTTCATTTTATGTTGCTGTTGACACCGGTTTCTTTTTCCTTCTGAGAAAAGTGCTTGCAGAAGAAGTCTGTGGTAAAATGTTAATTGGAGCCAAGTAATTAGACAAAGATAGTTAGTGATCTCTCCAAAGCAATAAGCTTTTGGTGCTTTGTTTTAGTGCTATAATAATTACTATCATTCCACAAAGTGCTTTGCCATTTGACAGGAGCGATCCATGTGCAGCTGAAACGCTTCCCCCAGGACTGACAGTCCGAGGGGGGGACACAGCTCCGAGCACTTTGCCCACCACCTCGTGGGTACTGTCTCCTGACCCCCAGCAGGCAGGAGGGGGGGGTCCCTGGCCCCCCCCAAGACCCAACTGCTCAGAGCTTGGCTCCAAGGCACCTTTTCCTCCATCCTACAGCCTCAGGGCCCATGCCCTGCTCTCTCCTGCTCGGCAGCAAACTCCAGATTAGCTCCTGGAGACCAGCTCCTGTTTACACTGGCAAAACTAGTTGCAGATTTATTGCTGCTTTTTAAAAAAAAAACCATAAAAAAATCCAAACATGCAAGGATTCTTGCTATTTCTTCCAGCTCCCCCAGCTCTGAAGACAACAAACGGCTTCAGAGGTGAGACGGAGCCATCAGGTTGCCCGTGTGGCAGGAATACGTGATGGGGTTGTGCTATAACACATCCTCCATGTCCACGGGAGCCTCCAGAGCCAGCCCAGCCCTGCTCCAAGAGCAGCCCAGCATCAAGGAGGCATCATGGCAAACATCCTCACCAAGCCAGAGCACCTTTCGGCTGGCTTCAGACTTCCCAGTGGCTCAAAATTATTTTTTTTCATTTAAAACATTGCGACCTGAACAACCTGTTGATTGAAAATGTCTTAGCCTCCATCAAGGAAACAGTCCTGGTGCTGCCTTCTCCTCTCTGGTCCCAGCAGGCACCAACTGGGAACGGCAAAGCCCAAACCCAGCCGAGGAGGAATTTTCCTAACGGGAAGAAAGCATCGGGAGGTGCCTTCCTGCAAATGTAAACACTGCTATAATTGCCTTCACTCTGCATTTACACCGCGGTTCTGCAGGCGAGGGAAGTCCCCACAGCCTCATTATGCAAATAAAACAAGCCCTGTACCAGCCGCACATACAACATGCAAATCAGAGGTGCTGGATGGAGGAGGCTTCCAGGGCTGGGACACGCTCTCCTCAAAGACAGGTTTCCTCACCACCAGCCAAAGCAGTGCTCCAGATCATTCCTACTGCAACCCCTACTTCAATATCATAAAAAAAAATAATAAATAGAGATGCTGGAGGTGTTTTATGATTTGCAGCAAGCCCAGACTCCCAAACACACACTGGACTGTCTCAGCTGTTACAAACAGGGCCCAGGTTAATGGAGGGAACCCAGCAACGCTGCTGAAATAAATGCTTTCCCTATGATACAGTGCTGGGAGAACCAGGAGAGAGGAGAGATCTTCCAACCTAGTCCTCTCCAGAGACCAGCCTTCATGGAAAGCGAGGTGAGCACTCGGTTAGCCCTGGCATCATCCAAATCCTCTGGGATCCTTCCCCTGGGGGATGGGCTCGTGCTCACCCTTGGGGCCAGTAGAAGAAAGATGGGGCCAGGAACAGGCAACCATCCCCATGAGGATCTCCTGGCTCACCAGACCCTCACAGGTCACCTTTACTTAAAATACTCCCACTCATTCAGCAAGCAGCATCCCATAGATGTTGCCAAATGGATACGTGGGACACCGTTGTGCTGGGAACCAGTTAATATTCCCCTACAAGAGCGTTGTACATGAGGAGCACAAAGGCTCTTGTGCACACCTCCCTTGTGTTCCCTACATTAGCTTTCTATCTTTTCATCAGCAATTGCAGACAGATTTTCTCAGCGTGAGAACTGCCATGGAAATTGAAAGATTGTACAGCAAACATTTTTTTTTCTTCCTTGATGCCCTGTCTAATTGCGCTGCCTTTGATTTTATTAATCTGTTTTTATTAATATCCTGAAGGCAACAGGAGTTAAAAAAAAAGAAGCAGCTTTTACTTTCTGGAATGGCTGGTGCTGCTTGGATTTTGTCTTATTAAATAGGGAGGTTATATGGAATCTAGGACAGAGGACCCATATTTCTGGAAGAAAAGGAGTAAGACTGAGTGTCCTCTCCTTGGATGTGGGGCCAAGCACCAGCCTGACAGACTCCCAGCCATTTCTCCAAAGCCTTCTGAGGAGATGCTGGAGAAAGGCACCCCTGGCCCATGTACATCCCTGTCCTACCCCAGAACAACCATCTCCCAGCGCTGTGCCCATCAGCCCAGCATTTTCAGGGACCCAAAAAGCAGAAGCATCATGATGTTTGTGCTGAAGTTCATTGATTTTACCTCCCAGTGACCACCCCAGCAGCCAATGCTACCAACCTGTGTTAGAGTCTCTCCTCAAACACCAGCCAGACCCAAGACAAGACCCCACACGGGTCCCACAGCTATGGGGGAAAGCACAGCCCCCTCACCAGCAGGTACCTGACCTCTGCTGAGGTCACCCCGACATTAATATTGATGCCATTGCTGCTGCTTTGTGATTTGAAAACGCCACAAAAGCTTGTCTTGAGCAGGGTGTTGTCAAACCACATGCTGCAGAGGCTGTGGCAGAGCCTTGCCAAGCAGCTTGCAGGACAGAAGAAAGGCAAAGCATGAAGTAGAGGAGTTTCTAGGTGTTGGTTATGGAGTTTCCATATCAGCAGTTACTGCGTGTCTGTTCTCGAGGGACTGTTACCCCTCCAAGCCTCTGCAATGGAGACCAACATCGATATCATTGGCATAGATGTATCAGAGCAAGGGGAGCTGCTTTATCTCAGAGCCAACCATTGACCTTCAAATATTTAACAGATAAGGCATGGGTTTTGCTTAAATATAAACACATGAAAAAACCCCACTTTTACTTCCAAAAGTGCATTTTCAGGTTCCATCTCTGGTCTCATAGGATAACAAAATAACACAGGGTGACAAAACCTGCTTCATCCCAAAGGGAAATTCCGGTTTCGGTGGAAAACACAGAAGGGAAGGGTCTGAAGGTGACAGCAAACCTCAGAGCATCACAGCTCCCAGCCTCACAACCCAGGCTTCAGACTGTCCAACATCAATACCAGAGGGGTTTGCAGGGGTCATTTCTGCCTGTAAAGCGTGCATCTTTAATTGTTACAAAATCAGCAATGTTTTTTAGGCACAAATATGTAGCTACAGGGGGTGTGTTACTCCCCAGCTCTCGCACCACCACCCATTTAACGCTGCCAGACACACACTGGGAGGGTAAGGGGGGGACAGTCCTGTCCCTTCCCTGTGCCCAGGGAGGCATTGGGCTTGCCATGACAGGAGAAACACAAACAGGGCGTTCAGCTGCTGAGCTGGATCTTTATTTTAATGGCGAGATGTGTGTAGTAATAGCACATGTGGGGTTATTGATGTTCGCTTTGTACTTGCCTGTAAAATGCACTGACACAGTATATTGCATGGTCAATAGGTCTTTAGGGTTTTTCCAGCAGTATTAAATATCATTTAAAATGACATGCCCAGGTACCTTATTAGTTGCTCCCATGGCAGAGCACCAGGGGGTGCAGGGGAAGTGTTGGAGCCCGGCACGGGGCTGGCAAAGGGCCCTGCACAGGGCAGGGGACAGGGTCTGCTGGGGAGGCACCAGGAGAAGGGACTAGGAACCACACACTTACGGTGTCAAGCACCCAGCACAGAAGGACACAAGGATGCTGTTGGCTGCTGGAGCCAACATCAGCTACCCCTGGCCACACCACACCATGGGCACTGCCCTGTGGAGAGCAGGAATGGCTGCCCAAGTCCCTTCTCCATCACCCTCTGTGCCCTTGGGTGATGTCTCACCACCTCCCCAGGATGCTCAGGAGTGAGAAGCCACAAAGCACTGGGGTCACCAGCTCCCACCCACCTCCCAAACCTTCCTCTGCACCTCTCCTCCTGCTCTTCAGTCCCTCACATCACCAAACCATCATACTGCTGCTGCCCCTGGAGCAGTTTCCCACCCCAGCAGAAGCCACACAAAGCACAGTAAGGACATCTCTGAGCAGGTCCAGGCAGCACCTTCAGGCTTCAGGCTGTGGGAAGCGAGGACAACCTCACGAGGAGGGCAGGCACTGCTGTCCAAGAGCTTGCTGCAACAGGCCAGCAAGAACCAAAGCGATTCTTCTCCCCCTTGTCACCCTGCCAGGACACTCCTTCAGCACTTTCTTGCAAAGTTTGGGAGGCCAGGAGGAGTGCTTGATTATCCGATTTGAAATACAACCCTCCTAAGAACCCTCCCTATTGAAGAAACCATAAAAAGAAAATCTTTCCTAATGTCACTCTTTCCTCCCTGTTCCTCAGGAGCCCGTGAGCGCTGCCATTCATCACCCGCGTGACACTTTCATAATGTAGTCCTAGATAATGGCACACCTTCCAACTTTCCAGAATTGGCTGTCAGGGAAATCGAAGGAGACAAGTGTGAGATACGGGAACAGGGCTCCTCGGTGGATACAGGAGCTGCAGAAATGCAGCCCCCCCCAACCCCTCCCCCCCAGCTCAGCCTGGCTGGTGAGCCCATGGCTTGCTTTACCCCAGAGCACGGGGCCAGAGGTTTGCAGAGAAGGGACACAGCCGTAGGGCAGCATGGGGTGAGCCTGAGAGCAGAGGCAGAGTCAGTCCCATCACACTCGGTCCAAGAGCATCACTCCCTGCTGTGCAGGCAGGTCACAGACAGCCCCCAGTCCCACTCCCAGCCCTGCTGTGCCTCTTCTTCCTCACCTCAGGGCCAGTCTGCACCTCTGTGAGGAGGGAAGGGGAGCAGAGAGAAGGTCCCCTCTCCTCAGCACAGCTCCCCATCCCCCAGAACACACATCCCTGCAACACACCATGGAGCACTGGGACCACACACTGCCTCCTGCTCAGATATCAGGTCCTCAGGCCAGCCCACCCTTGCCTTCTTTACACATCTTTAATTATCTTGGTTGTTTGTCCAAGAATGCAGCCATCCCCCCCATTTCCCCTCTCCTCTTTTCACCCCAGTCCATCACGCAGCTTCCAGAGGCTCCCCAAAATCCCTTTCCAGGGTCCTTCTGGCCCCACCTGTATGAACTCCCCTCTCCCTCACAGCCCCAGCACTACTGAAACCCCACACGTGGGGTGTCTGTCCACTTCACTGCTCGGATACATTGGGAATTGCTTCACATCCCACTGGCTCTACCCCTCCACAAAGCCATGAGCCCACGTCCGCAGCCCTGCCCCTTCCCACCAATGTCACAGCAATTGAAGTCTCCCTGATCAATGCTCCAGGTTTTCCTGCCTTTTTTTTTTTTGTGGTGTCTGTCCACTTCACTGCTCGGATACATTGGGAATTGCTTCACATCCCACTGGCTCTACCCCTCCACAAAGCCATGAGCCCACGTCCGCAGCCCTGCCCCTTCCCACCAATGTCACAGCAATTGAAGTCTCCCTGATCAATGCTCCAGGTTTTCCTGCCTTTTTTTTTTTTGTTTTTTGATAGAGCCTCTCCAGGTGTGCATGTGCATTTCCTGACATGTCAGCTCATCTTGCCTTGGGGGTTTCTAACAGTTTATTCTACTACTTTTTTTTTTTTTTTGCCTTTTCAAGTCAAAGTGAGTGCATGATGTCTGAATGATTGCAGCCAAATTGCACACGGAAATATGCATCTCCAAGTAACAAGAGCCTCAAAACTTCTTTCCCTGCCCCCTTTTCTACCCAGGTACAGACTCCTCTGCGCTCACACCCCCCTGCCCCAGTCAGGGGTGGGTAAATCTGTTCCAGAGATCAAATCCCAGCCCAGCTCCCCACCTGCAGACACAGCCAGCATCACTTCTGCAGGCACAGGAACCCAACAAGACTAGTTTGCCTGGAGACTATTACTTACTTTTTCTTATCCTTGCACACATTGTGCCAACACCTCCTGCACACACCGTTCCCAGGGTCCCACACACCTCTGATGGGCCTGAAACCCAGCAAAGTTATCTTTTTAAACTGCAACTTTAAGTTTTGGGGGTTTTTTTCCCCCCCTCTCCAAAACCTCGTGGGTATTTTTATAGCAAAGCCAACACTGTTAACACTTTGCCTTCAGTAATACTCACTGATCATAGATACAGACTCCAAAAGCCAAGATTTGTCAGACATTAGCCCTCTGTCTTATCAAATCCTCAACTCTGCAAAAAGCCTTAAAACCAGTTTAATACTCCACCCGAGTATTAGGTGAAGAAGGCAACAATGCACCCCACTTACCTGGAAATGCTCTTCCTCTCCTATTAAAAAAATCACTTTGCTTTAAACATTTCAATCAGAGCCAGAAACCCTTATGCATCATCTGCCAAACAAATCAGGGTGCTCCTCTCCTGGGCTATATATACACCCCCAGCCCTGGTGCCTTATTATCCTCTGCTGCTGGTAATTAAGGGTATGGGGCCAGGCTGGAGGAGTTGCCTTTCAGCTGGTGCTTGAAGGCAAAGAGGGGATGAAGAGGAGGAGGAGGAGGAGGAGGAGGAGGAGGAGGAGGAGGAGAAGAGGTAGCACAACCCATCTGAGACCCCGTGCACTAACACAGCCAAGCCTGTGCTGGAGGATGGATATGCTGCTGCTAAAATGATCACATCTCAGTCCTGGGCCCCAAAAATCAGCAAGCATAGAGGAAGCTGTACCTGTCATCCCTGGGGAGAACTGGCACCTGGGTTTGGGGGGGGTGGGAAGCAGTGATATTGGTGCAAGGCTTGCACATTTTGGGGCTGTTTGCACTTTCCTGGGCACAGCACGCTCGGATGAGAAGAGAAAGTGAGTGCTGCCAGCTGGGTGCCTTATCTTTGTCTTTAAATAAATATGATTTTGTCAGGTTTATGAAAAATAATATAGTATAAGCCTGACTGATATCTCCATTTCCCATGGTTCAACTTAGGCCATAAACATGACCCTGCTTGAGTGATTTCACCTTCCCCATTGAGCAAAGAGCCTCGGCAGCACTCAGACCAAGGTCCTGACTGATTATCGACAAATTAAAAATATAAGCTATTGACCAGACACTGAGATAGAGTCCCTGAGCCTCTGTCCGGAATCTCAATGAGGTTATTGAAGTGGTAGGGATCGATACTGCAGTTATAACCCAGAGAGCAGGCAGATCGCCGCATACACAATGCCAAGGGGAGCTGCTGGATGCTTAAGTAAATAGTTGTTCAAATTAACAAGGGTGCTCTGAGATGCATTCCTCCACTTACAGCCTAATGACTTTCTAAAGTCAGGAAAACAATGAAGCAAGGCAGAGATGGGGCAGCGCATTCACCTTCCCAGGAGGGATGGGGATGGAGTTTGGGGGGGCCACCCTGGGCTATCCCTGGGGGGGCTGCCTGTCCTCTGCAGCACAGCCCTGCCCTGCATATGGGGCTGCTTCTCCTGACAAGTTGGGGAGGCAGGTGGTGTGGGGCACCATCAGATGGACACAGATGGTCCCTTGTGCCACCAGCTCGGCAGCGGGAGCTCTTGGTGACCTGAGCCTGTGCCAGTGCCACTGCTGGCATCACTTGGCAGCAGGGCCAGCTTCTATGGGGACAGCCTGCAGCACTGCAGGGGCTGGACCCCTCCCCAAGGGTTTTTCACCCTGGGGAGTGAGGCTTCATGGTTTATCCTCCCCTATTTGCTGTGTTTTATGGTGAGGGATGGGGAAATCCTGCTCCCCGCGGGCGCTGGCATCGCGCCGGTGAGGGTTCCCTGGCAGATGTGAAGGTGAGAGCGAGGTGTGAACCATCTCACCAGGGAAACTCTGTGTCTCCAGCAACAGGGAGATCCCAGATGAGGCTCAAGGCATAACGTGACTCCCCAATCCCTATCCCTGTGGCAGCGAATCCTCCTGGGTGGTGCCAGAGGCAGAAGTCTCCGGTGGTGGGGAGCTCCCCACGGCTTCCCTGTGGCTTCCCCCACTCCCTTCTCTCTCTCCGCTCTCACCCCGGTGCAGACAGCCTTTGTTTGGCAGTTAAGTGATTTCTTGGCTCTCCTGCTAATGCTTGGTGACATTTATATTGCTTTAATCAATATTAATTATCCTTTGTCCCAAGTCAACAAAAAAAAAAAAACAAACCCACATTTTTTTATTCCCTACCCATCGGTTTGATGTCGTACGGGATTTGTGCCTCTTTCTTTCTGCCCCTGACAGTGGCACCACCAGGAAACCACCACCACATTTTTTTATTCCCTACCCATGGGTTTGATGTCGTACGGGAGTTGTGCCTCTTTCTTTCTGCCCCTGACAGTAGCACCACCAGGAAACCTCCCGCTGCCCTTGTCCTCTCCAGTTCTGCTTCTTCCATCTCCAAAGTTTCCTTTCCTTCCAGCTGGGATGCTGGGAGCTGCCTGCACGGCACCGAACACCCGCCGGAGCCCGGCTGCTGCTGCTGCTGCTGCTGTGCATCAAGAGTTAAACCTCCTGCTCGGAAGCAGCATCATTTACTGGCAAAACCCAGCGCACGGCGTGCTCACCGAGGCCCCAGAGCCCCGTCCTCTGGGGAAGGCGCCGATCAGATAGCTGCCTGCATGTTTGAAAACATTTATGTCACCGCGCAGGCTGCCGGCAGGCTCGCTGGGTTTCCTGGCACCGCCTGATCGACAGGGTCAGATCCCAGCAGCTGTTTGGAAGGAAGAGGAGCTCTCGGCAGCTGTGTGAGAGCCAGAGAAAGCGCCCGGGAGGCTACCGTCCGCCTTACTGCCTGGTGCCATCCTGCTCCTGCTTTTGGGAGGGATGCTCTGCTGGCTCAGCATCCTCCCCGCCTGCCCTGGGGAAGCGGTGCTGGCTGCCGGAGCTGGGTACCAAACGCAGGGCACAAAGCATCAGCGATGCGGCACGGCTCTGAGCAAACCTTCCGAGGGGGTTTACTGGCTGATTTGGGCTGAATTTGGTGCTGGGCAGCACCCGCTGCAGTGTCACCTCTCTCGACGCCTCTCGCTGGGTCAGAAGCCCCCGGGGGTGCATCATACACAGGAGCCATGCTCCAGTGTCACCTCTCTCAACGCCTCTCACTCGGTCACAGAATCACAGAATCACAGAATCCCGCTGCAGTGTCACCTCTCTCGACGCCTCTCGCTGGGTCAGAAGCCCCCGGGGGTGCATCATACACAAGCTCTGAGGGGGTTTACTAGCTGATTTGGGCTGAATTTGGTGCTGGGCAGCACCTGCTCCAGTGTCACCTCTCTCAACGCCTCTCACTCGGTCACAGAATCACAGAATCACAGAATCCTAGTGGTTGGAAGGGACCTCCGAGATCATCGAGTCAGAAGCCCCCGGGGGTGCATCATACACAGGAGCCATCGAGCCCCCTCATCAGCATCACCCCAGCCTGGGTGCAGCCTCCAACCCCTCCCCAGGGAGCAAACACGTGCAAGGGGCAGCCTTTGTTTTCTCAAAGCTCCAGGTCCTGGAGTCATGTGAATCCCAGCTTGTGTTTGGGAGTGGGTTTCCAGCCTTTTTACTGCATAGAAACGTGGGGAAATGTTCAAAGAAAGAAAAAAAAAAAAAAAACAACAAAAAACCTCGATAAGAATAACAGCAAAAATTGCTTTTAATTTTTAACCTCATCGTCTTTGAGGTGGTGTTGTGATCACAGAGCATGACTCCCAGGGATTTAACACTTGGAGCTGGCACTGGCCTAATGCAGAAGGCTGCAGAGGAAAATCAGGAGCACGCAGACACCGGTATCATAGAATCATAGAATGGTTTGGGTTGGAAGGAACCTTAAAGCCCACCCCCTGGGCCATCCCCTGCCCTGGGCAGGGACACCTCCCACCAGCCCAGGTTGCTCCAAGCCCCCTCCAACCTGCCCTTGAACCCCTCCAGGGATGGGGCAGCCACAGCTTCTCTGGGCAACCTGGGCCAGGCTCTCACCACCCTCAGAGTGAAGAATTTCTTCCTAATATCTAATGTAAATCTCCCCTCTTTCAGTTTAAAACCATTACCCCTCATCCTATGGCTCCACTCCCTGATCAAGAGTCCCTCCTGTACCCCCCCTTAGGAAGGCTGTATGTCATGTTTTGCACGAGGCTTGCACGGAGAGATGTGCATCTGATTCCTCTCACAGCTCCTGGAGAGGCTGGCTCAGCTGATGGCCCCCCCCTTAGGAAGGCTGTATGTCATGTTTTGCACGAGGCTTGCACGGAGAGATGTGCATCTGATTCCTCTCACAGCTCCTGGAGAGGCTGGCTCAGCTGATGGCTTTCTCCCAGCGCAGGGGATAATGATGTGGAGTTATGCAGCAGGCAGCTAATCACGGCGGTGCCGCTCGGGGCTGAGGGATGCAGCTTAAGCAGCCTCCTCTCTGCTTCACGAAACGCCGCGCCGCAGTTCCAGCTCCGAGGAAAAGGTTTAAGCAGGGAGCAGCTACTAACAGATTCATTAAACTTGCTCCAGAGCAACTATAAAAAATCAATTTAGTTCACCAGGCGGCTTGAACTGGTGCCAGTGGCAGGGAGCACCTCCCAGCTGAGAGCTCTCCAGCTCTGAAGTGCCGCTCTGATATTATTGGGATTCGAGTAAAAGGATGCTATAAAGCCAGGCTGGGCACAGGGCAGAGATGCTCCCCCCTCTCTGCTAAGGGAGAGGCTGCCGACCACCCCTGGACCCCAGGCAGCATCTGGACCCTGGGAAATCCCTTGCTTTAAAACCAGCCAAACATCCCCAGAGCCACAGTGGAGTGGGATGGGGTTTATACTGGGTGGGCTGGTGTTGGCACCCATAGCAGCTCCCATGTATGTGGGGCAGGTTCCCGTCCCCACCAGCCCCCTGCGCCAGGAGCCACCTCCCCCTGCAGGGAACCGAGGCAGAAAAACACCCTCAGAGACCTTTTCACTGGGGGGTGGGCAGTGTTTCGCGGGAAGGTCAGCCCAACCTTTCCTGCTCTGGCTTTATAATGAACATTTTCTCTTTCGTCACGTATTTTCAGAGCCCCGAGGAAATCCAGGGAGTTATTATCAGCCTGGAAATTTAACTCCTGGCAGAGCCATCCCTGCCCTCCCATAGAGATGCTCCTGTACCACCGTGTCTCCATCACACCGTGCTGCTGGTACCCAGGTCCTGTTGGGCAGAGGGGCCAGTTGGGTGTGAGCAATTACAACCTCGGCTGCTGGGGTTTTTTTTGGGCAAGCAGAGGCCACCCAGGCTTTGCTGTGACATTCCTGCATACGGGAACAAGCATCAGAAGTGCTGAGCCCTCCACTCGCCTGTTAATGAAAAGGTCTGGCTTTGCAGCATGAAATATTCATCGTGCCCCCCCCCTCCCCATCCCTGCTCCCCCACCACTCGGGCTGCGTGGCTGATGCTGGTCCCAGTGCCACGGCCAGCAGCCAGCGCAGAGCATCCTACCGAATGGAAGTGCAGAGAAAATACACCTATCTATTCCTTCCTCTGCCTGCAAGCTTCATTAGAAGAGCTACCGGGGTGGATTTTGCTCCTGGTGGGCCAGCCTGGCAGGCAGCTGCCTGAAGGAACCGTGTAAAATCCTCATTAAAAGTCACTTTGGAGACCGGCCGGAGGAAGGGGCAGCGATGCCAAGCAGAGGGCACTGGAGAGTGTTTGCTCACACGTGCCTGGCACTTGTCAACAGCGGAAAGGAGAGGAGAGTGTTTAAATCAGAGAGGCCAGCAGAAGCACACCCGGCTGGGGGAGATCATTTCGGCTTCGCATCATCCAGCAAATCCTCTGCGGCGGCGGCTGGTCCTTGCTTTGCCTTCAGGAGGTCTCAGTGGGGACCACCAGACCCTGCCGTTGGCATCTGTGTTTCCCCAGGGCTTTCACTGCACGAGAGGAGCCCTGTGGATCCCTTCTTCCCTCATGAGATACGCACCACGTCCCCACGCAGGGGGAGGAAATCAGGACAGGGATGTTCAGCCCCCGGGGCTGTTCGCCCCCAATTTGGGTGCCTGGATCACGGTGATGTTGCCAGGGAAGAAGAACGTGGAGCATAAACCATCACAGCTCCCATTAAACCTACTTTATCACACGGCAGGGGAAAAAGAGAGGGAAGAGGCTGCAGGAGGGAAGGCGAATCCTTCCAGGCGTTTCCCCGTGGGATGGTGATGGGATAATGGCTCTTCTTCGTGCTGTGAAACCGGTGTGAGCCCCTGGGATGGCACACCTGGGCAGGGCAGGATGATCCACACCCACTCGTGCTGTAGCTCCCGGGCAAAAATATCCTTGGGGGAAGAAAGGAGATTTTTCTGGAATGCATGAAGCTGAGCGGGTGAGAAAAGGAGTGGGCGTGGGGCTCCTGTGAAATCCAAACGCTTCCTTTCCTGCACTTTCTAAATGTGGCTGCTCCTTCCCCATCTGAGATGATGCTTCTACCTCTTAAGTGGCAGCACCAAGGAGGCTCGGGAGGGAGGGAGACAAGGCCAGCCCTCGATCCCAGTCCCTGTCTCTGTCCTCTCCCCTCCTGTCCTGCTGTGGCACCCACCCAGGAGCAGCTCCGAGTGGGTTCTTTAGCAGGGACAGCACTTCTGCTTCCCCAGATGGGACTGATGCAGACACATGTGGCCGGTGGGGAGTGCAGGAGCCCAGGGAAGGAGGACAGCATTCCTCTGACCCCACACCCGATGGTGGATGGCATTGTCCCCACCTGGGGACCCACAGGAACCATGGCACTCACCATTCCAACCTGGGGACCCATGGGAGCCATGGCACTCGCTGTCCCCAACCTGGGGACCCATGGGGGTGGCTTTCACCATTCCAACCTGGGGACTCTTGAGATCCGTGGCCCTCATTGTCCCCACCTGGGGACCCTCAGGAGCTATGGCATTCATCATCCCTACCTGGGAAAGAGGGGAGATTAAGATGAGATCTCAGGAAGAAATTCTTCCCTCTGAGGGTGGTGAGAGCCTGGCCCAGGTTGCCCAGAGAAGCTGTGGCTGCCCCATCCCTGGAGGGGTTCAAGGCCAGGTTGGAGGGGGCTTGGAGCAACCTGGGCTGGTGGGAGGTGTCCCTGCCCAGGGCAGGGGGTGGCACTGGATGGGCTTTAAGTTCCCTTCCAACCCAAACCATCCTACAATTCTATGATACACATGTACCTGCCCAGGGCAGGGGGTTTGGAACAAAATCCCCTCCAGCCCAAACCATTCCGTGATTCTCCAACCCCTGCAGCCAGTCGGGGGATAACGACCCTGGGAAGTGCTGCCGTGCGTGATGCACAGGAGAGAAAAGTTTACATCTCCCCACACTTACCGTTCAGCTAATTAAATCAACGCTATTCTGAACCTCAGCAAAGTTATTTAATAAATAACTTCAGGACACAATTGTCACTGTGGGTTGTTCTCAAGCAGACGACTTGCAGGTCCAGGCTGACATTGGCGGGGCGACTCTGCTGCTAATTAGTTTAGTTCTCAGCCATTGTGCCTTTTTTGCTGTTTACATAATTAATTCTGTGAATTTTGTATTCTCACTTAAACTCACTCTTTTTTTTATAGAGCAATCACTACTAAAAGATGAATTTTTTATAAGTTTGCCTTTGTTACTTTAAATTTTTTATAAACTTCTTACCCTTAAGGAATATTTCTTATAGCTGGCAATAAAGTATGTTAATTTCATTTGAAAAGGGAAATGTAAGTTTGTATTTTATTAAACACACACGCAACCCATACATCTGCACACTGAGGGGGTGTCGGGGTTGCACCAGGAGCACCGAGGGCAGGGCTGGGGGGGGCTGTGGTGACCCACTGGGTCCAAACTGGCTTTAAGGGAGCCCTGATGGAGCATTTACATCCATCCCCAGTTGGACATCCCTCTCCTTCGCCTGGAGGGCTGCTGGCTTTCTGAGCTTCCCAGCTCATCCCAGACCCGGGGGGGCTCACCAGTGACTCCCCCCACACCCAGTGCCCGGTTGCACTGGTAGGAGGCTGTGGGTGAGCTCTCACCGGGGGCAGAAAGCTGCTAATGAGCCCCTTTCTCCATCACTGTGGAGCCACGCCGAAGGGTCCTGATGAAATAGCTCGTCTTTTAGTGTGATGAGCATTAATTTGGATTTATTTCAGCTTGGTGGTTCAGCTGCCTGAGGGTCAACCGTGGACGTCCAGCATCTTCCTGCCAGGGTGAGGGCAGGGATCCCTGCAGCTCTCTGTGACAGCAAGGACTCCCTGCCACCCACCCCGAGGGTCACCTTCTGCTGTCACACACCGGGCAGGCACCTCCATCCCACGGGATCAACGTCTGGCTGCAAAAGTGGGGCTGGCAGTGGGGCTGCCCTCTCCCGAGCTGCAGGGCATTGGGAATAGCTCTCCTTCCCCTTTGCCACAAAAAAAAAAAATTAAAAAAAAATCTAGATATCTGGAAACGAAGCCCCTTTTTCACTTTGAAAATATTGCAGATTGTTATTCCTTCATTTGCATAGCACTTGAGATAGTGGGTTCAATACTCGGAATATCTGCGGAATCACTGAAATACACATAATACGTATCTCGTGTTATCCAAGGAGGCTGCAGCTCCAGCAGCAGAGGATATTACTGCATCATAAAGCACAAGCTACTGAAGGAGATAAAGAATGTTTTCCCCTTTGGACAAGTAACCAGCAACGCTCTGACATGTCCTCAGGTGAAGGCTGCTTGTCTGAAACTATCAAATGCAAGAAGAAGCGGAGGGCAATCAGCAGTGACAAAGGCACAGACGTTCTCCCTCGTAGAGCGCCAGAGTAAAGGGATGTAAACACGCAGCTGGACACGGATTCCTTGGCTGGTCATTGCATTAGACACGGTGCACGGCCCCCACGCTGCCTCCCCGTGCCCCCGGGGCCCGCACCGGCCACCGGCACTTGGCTGGGATGCCACAGCTCGGGCCAGTTTGGGAACTGGGAGAGCTGGTGAATCCCAGCTCAGCACAGGCTGAGAGAGGGTCGGGCTCCAAACGCTGCACCCACCAGTTTTCACAGAATCATAGAATTGTCAAGGTTGGAAGAGACCCTTGGGATCATCGAGTCCAACCATCTACGCGCTTTCCAGGAAAAAAAAAATATGATAATGGTGTTTGAGCATCTCGCTGACCTGAAGCCACGGAGAGCGATGCGTGAATGACAACCAGAGCCTGCCTTGCTGTGGGGCACCCCAGTTCCTGCAGCAAACACAAATGCAGCATGCTGGGGGGGGGGACACAATGGTGCCAGCCACATTGACCCCACTGCCCTTCCTCACTCCTTCCCCCCCGTAATTCACTGCACGGGAAAGGGCTTTCAATTTTCTCCGCATCCTACTTTTCATGTTTTCATTTCCTCGGTTTGCTTTCATAAAGGGGTTGTGCGTTATTAATATTTGCAGAGCTGCAGGAAAATGCACCCCCTTCTTCCCTCCAGGCTCTGCTCTCATTCCGAGCGGGGGCCGGCTCCCTGCCCTGCTGCTGTAGGACCACCACGACGTTCTCCAAGTGAAGGTAGGAGGGTTATTCACCTACCTTGAGCTGGCTACATCACACACCATGGGTTTCTTAGTCCAGACATAAAAAGAGCTCTTTGTTCTTCTCTGAACTGCTCCTCACAAGTGAAGTCCTTGTGAGGGATGTGAATTAGTCGAGGCAGCAACCCCCAACCTGCCTGACCCCCACATCCCTGACTGCCCCATTGCCCTGGGTTGTGTGACACAGGACTAATTTCTCTTCCAATGCTTGGGAGAACTGTACTTTTCAAATACTAGTGTCTGAATTTGTGAAAATATTTATTTTACAGCCAGCCAGACTATGTGGGATTCAAGGTTTCGGTGCTTTTGAGCCTTGCCAGATGCAGGGGCAAGGAGGAGAGAGACCCGGGCACTTGACCCCAGCCAGCCAGACTATGTGGGATTCAAGGTTTTGGTGGTTTTGAGCTTTGCCAAGTGTGGGGGCAAGGAGGAGAAAGACCCAGGCACTTGACCCAAGCTGCCCAATGGGTTATTTCATACCATGAAGGTCACATTCAATATAAATTAGAAGGTTTGCTGAGGAGTCCTCTCTCTCTCCCTTGATGGTGTTGATCAGAGAACTCCTTGTCCCGGTGCCGGAGCCCTGAGCCCTTCCCTTCCTCCTTAAGCCAGAGCTCTCACAGGGTCCCCCATTGGCTGTCCCTGCTGGGGGAGACCAGCTTCTGCTGGTGGGATGGGCTGGGGATAGTCCTTGTGTGTCTTATATCAGTATCAGGATCAATAGTGGTTATTTAGTATTATTGTTAATTATTTAGTCTTATAATATTAAATCTATCTATATTTCAACGCTCCAGTTTCCTTGTTTTTCCCAGATTCCTCTTCCCGGGTGGGATGATAGAACAGTTGTCTAAACGATTATAAATTGTTATGGGTTTCCTCAAACTATAACACCCATGTCCCCCTGAGGAGGAGGGGGGCTCCCAGGAGCCTCCTCGTCCAGCAGAGCCAGGGCTTCTGTCCTCAACTGCTTCATTCCCAAAGACTTCTCCAACCAAGCCCGCTCCAGAGCCCGTACGCTCCTAAGGAATGGTTTGGGAGAGAAAACGGCAGTGTCAGCCTCAGCTGAAGATGATCTATGACAACTCAACCTCATTTGGGCTACTCGGAAACAAATCGATGGACTCCTGGGCCTCCAGACTAATAAATAATAACAATGATAAAAATAAAATACAACTACTAGTTAATGCAGTGCATTCATAGGACACATTCCTCACACTTAATAGAGGCTTTGCTATCGAGCTTAATTAAAAGTGACACCAAATAAACTGTTCTTTCACATTTGACTCCAAACCGTCGGCTGCCTTCTCTTAAGGACAGAGGCCACCTCGGCTGCTAATTACCTGGTGGTGGCACGGCTGGCACTGGCATCTCCTGCCTGTGACCCAAACACCGTTGCCCTCCGAGGTACCACCTCCAACCCGAGCAGATATGGGTGAATTCAGAGAATGATCCCAGAACTAGACACACACCCGCGCCAGCCAACGCAGCCATATAGCTGTAATTCACCCTAATTATTTCCTCTGTTGGAGTATGCATTAATGACCCTGGTATTAATGCAGAGTGCTATCATTTGTTCCCATATGTACCAGATTGCTCATTAATACCTTGTAAATTGTAACAAGATGCTTCCTGGCTGTTAAGTATCACTGTGTATTTATAGGGGTTACTCTGTGTGAGCAAGAAGACCCAGAATGTGTTTGATGCTTTTCTGGGAGGACAGGGATACAGAGCTGGAAAACGCTCCCTTGTACTTCATCCAGTCACAAATACTCCTGCTCAGTGTGGTCTGAAAGCCCTGCACCAACCACCTCCTAGTTTCCTTTTCCTCTGGAACCACACGAGTTCAGTTTGGCTTCCTCAGCTACAATATTGTCAAAGTCAGTGCTTTTCCCAGATAAATGGTGTCTGAATCCCACCGCTCTCTCCTCCTGCAGACCTGGTCCCTGCTGCAAGATGCTGGACTCCCTTTGGTTGGGCTCAGCGCTGGGGTTTACACTAAATGTGTGAATTTTGGTGCCCATGGGGTGCCCAGAAGATGCTCGGGGCTCTCAGCAGTGTGTCGGTGAGCAGGGAGGTTTTTCTTTGTCCCCCCCCTTTGCTCTGGGTTGACCCTGGGCACTCCACAGCGCACATATGGGGTTTTTATAGAGCTCAGAGGGGCCTCCTGGACACTCTTGGTGGGACAGAGGTTTTGTTGCAGGGCCCAGGCATGTCCCCTGAAAGAAGGTTACTCCCCACAAAAGCTTATGCCTTACACCAGCAGAAACTGGGCAAGAGGAAGGATGTCTGTGCCCAAGTCATGGCCACTGAGGTCTGCATTACCTGCCCAAAATTGTAGCAGAAATAAAGCTTTGGCTTGGACCCCAGACCATCTTCAGCTGATTTTCCCCTGAGCCTTCCTTCACTTCTCCGCTGCCACCAGCCGCCCTGCAGAAACACTTCTGAAGAGCCACTTGTACCCATGGTGCCATCACCAGCAGCCCAGCCGTGGGTCTGTGGGCCAGCCCAGACCTCCACTGTCGGTAAAGGGGAGATGCTGCAACCCCATCCTACGTTCTCTGGCCACTGCCACCACCGAAATCCCGGGGAGCAGCCTCAGAGCCAGCCGCTCCATCACCGCCACGACTTGAAATCAGGAACCGGCTCATTTTAATCTCTCCCGCTTTGATGACTTCAGATCTGTATTAGCACAAGATGTTTTTAATCTCTTATCTATGGCATTTTGTTTTCCCTTTAATCACACAAGGTGGGCTTAACCAGGAGGATATTAGACGCTTCCCTCCCGCTGCGCCTTTGTAGCTCAATACTTGCACATACTAATGTTCAATTATTTGTTATACAGTGTCTAATATTTTCTATAGCAAACAGAGTTTTATTATCAGTTAATGTATTGATGAAAGAGCATGAGTTAGTCGATTGAATATGTAATAAATACAGAAATATACTTGAACTATTGATTACTCCAGTCGCCTACGTGAAGTATTGATATACAGTGCGCAGATTTGCCCTCAGACTGTTGAGTCATGATACACCAGTCACCATTTTTAATAATAAAGGGTGACTATTTTTGAACACTTCGCAAGAAAAAAAATCCATTTGCTAAATGGGTTTGTGCGTGTTGCTGGGACTACTCCTGTGGAAACTGTGGGAGAGGAAGAAGGGGAAAGGTGCCAGCTCCCTCTGTGCCTGAGGAAATACACGCTCAGCTGGGAAAATGCAGATTATCCTCCGTATCAGAGCCACATCAAAGCTATTAATGAATGTCTGTCAGACAGGGAAGTGGCAAAATCGATGTCTCCAAAGTTTGGGTACATCAATACCAGGGTTACCCAAACAGCCCGGTTCCCCTCCGCGCCTGCGTCCCGGTGGCTTCCAGTAACGTTGGAGCCCAGGCTGGCCAGGAAGGGGAATTTCACTCCTGATTTTCAGAGCAATTCTGAAATTCAGGGAGGAAAGACACCTTTTTCAGACCGAAAGCACAGTTTTCCCAAACACTAGAAGAGATTTTGCAGAAAAGTAAAATTACTGAAAGAGAAATGAATCCTGCGTCTCTCAGCCTGGGACAGACAGTCACTCCGGGGCTGGGGATCAGGAGGAGATGGGGACACAGCCCCGTGTCCCTGCTCCAGGTGGTGTCTGCAGACACTGGGTGCACACACCACTATTTCTGCTCATAGTTTACAGCCGGGATCACCGCTTCCCATGGCAGCTTTGCTTCCAAGAATCCCACAAGGCTGTTCTCCTGGCTGTGGGATACCTGCGGCGATGCAGGGAGGTTAAACCATCTGAGGAGGCTTTGTGGTCGGGGTGGAGACTTGCTGTGACGCCCTCTCCAGCAGCCAGCAGTGGTGACAGCCAATTTCCAAGCTGCAATTTCTTCCTCTGAAATTTCCCTGCATATAAACACAGCTCAGGCTGGGCATCCCGAGCAGTCCCCCCCGTCTCACAGGCTGTGTTGTGGTAGCTGGGCTGTCCTCACTCTCTGTGTACGCCCTCTTAGTTTGCAGCAAATGTAAATTTCTATTTAAATCACTTTCCTGACATTTCAGATCGGTAACAGTACTTTGCAATTACCATGGGATAAGAGTGCACACACGACAGTTAGCTTAGGTGACCTGTGGCAGCCTCTTAAGTGCATGTACTTATTTGCAGAAAAGGAAGAGGGAGAGTAATGAACTGAAAAGCTGTGATGAAGAAAACTCATCCTCTCGTCGTGACTTTGGTGTTAAAACTCGGCCACAGCTGGGCCAGAGCACATCCCAGGGACCCTCCACATCCAGAAAGCACCCTCTGCTCATCACATCCCTCCTCATCCATTCGTCTCAGCCTTCTCAGCCTTCTTCAGCCTTGCTGCCCAGGGAGGTTGTGGAGTCCCCTTCCTTGGAGATTTTCAAGACCCGCCTGGATGCTCCTGAGTAACATGCTCTAGCTCTAGGCAATCCTGCTTCAGCAGGGGAGTTGGACTAGATGATCTCTATGGTCCCTTCCAACTCTAAAAAATTCAGTGAAATTCAGTGAAATTCTCCACAGCAAAGTCCCAAGTCACTGAGACAAAAGGCCCCGTGTAGGGTGGGCAGCAATGAAGAACCCTTTCTTTCCTCCCCCCCCTGCCCCACGTTATCTGGTGATCGAGGCAGATTTCCTGGCAGCAGCGCTGTCTGGTGACCCCCTGGCCGGGCAGGGGCTGCTGCTGCCCCGTGTCACCTTCCCCGGGGAAAAGGGGACGGAGCAGAGGTGGCTCCAGGGCTCCATTCCTAGGGTTACATCCCCATGGAAGGCAGCTTTCAGTGGAAAGAGGACCCCGGCTCTTGAAACCCTATCTCACCCCCCACATTCGGTGCACAGCTGCCCTTGTGTCTTTATTAACAGCCCCTCTCTATTCTACAATTCTAATGTTTCTCTTGCCTCCCCGTTTTAACCCTGAAAACACTCCCCTCTTAGAGACCATGTTCAATTAATGTCTAATCTCCATGACTCTCAGCCAGGAGGCGGATCGGTTACTGCCACCAATAATGACTCCATTTACAGGGCTCTTTCAGCAGACGCAATGTGATCCTAAGCCCATGGCTTTCCCAGTCCATTCACAAACTTCTTTAGACGTCCCCCCTCATTAAAGAGTCACTCCCGTCCTCTTCTGCCCCACCTTTGCAGAGCACCATAGAAGGGATGCTTGCACCGTATGGAATTTCCCCTACACAATGGCCGGTGACCAGGCAGGTCTGGGGAGCACATCCCTTTTTCTGCCAGTCGCAAGGTTTTGTTAAGAAGATGGCAGAAACCTGCAGAATTATGCCCAAAAAACCCCAAAATTCAGGGCACTGGCCAGTGACCAGGCAGGTCTGGGGAGCACATCCCTTTTTCTGCCAGTCGCAAGGTTTTGTTAAGAAGATGGCAGAAACCTGCAGAATTATGGCAAAAAAAAAACCCCAAAATTCAGGGCACCTGCCGGCTTGATTGGAGCTTGTGCACCGAGCCCCCAGTGGGCTGTAAGGAAAAACTAAGGAAAGTGATACCAGTTCAAATCCACTTGCTAAAGAAACGGGAGGAAATGAGAGATTTCCAGATATAGTCACGGCAGGGGAAGGCATCCAGCTACAGCAGGAATCTATGATTTAAAAAATAGAATAAAAAAACAAGCCAAAGAGAGAGAATGCAGATGGGATTTTGCCATCCCTGCTGTAAGAGAAGGGGGGTTTGGGTGGAGGAAAGGGCATCCCAAGAGATGCAGCTGATGGAGCAGAGGGAAGCGGGGTGGCCCAGAACCCAACCAGCTTCTTGCTCCATTTCTCTCCCAGCTTGAAACCATCCAGGAATCGGAGGAAGGGATGGTGAACCCCCCCGTGCAGAGGATCTCCCAGCTGAACCCTGTGTCCTTCTGGATTTTAGACAACTCTGCGACATGGTAGCTTGAAACTCATGGGAAAGGAGTTGCCCAAATTATTGATTTATTGGTGATAAACAGCTTGAGTGCAGGTGGGACCGAAGGATGTTCTGTGCCAGCCTGAAGAGACACGATGGGCACAGCCCTCGCTCTTGTGTCTTCTCTGCTTCTTGTTTTAATTTAGCTTAAATGTTAATTGTCCAAGTCAATGAATTTGCATATTTCTGCGGCTCTGGCCATCTATATTCGGCAGCTCGTCTGCATGACTGAAAACTCTCCTGACCTTTACTCTCAAATAGATTTTTGGATCCTGGGAAATCAGAGAACAAATTATGTTCATCCAAAACATTTTCACCCCAGAGGAGCACTGAAAGGCCCCACTCCCCAGCCTCCTCCCCAAGAGGCAGCGCTCCTGGTTGGGAAGTGAACACAATTAATTCCAGGTAAATATTAGCGCTGGGTAAACGGGAAAAAAAGCACAGTGGGGACTTTTTCTGGTTCAAAATATAACTTTTTTTGGTTTGGCTGCCTGGTTTAGCAAACGTCATCTATCGATTTGCAGGTTTAGAAGCCATTATGAAAAATTCGTTGCCCAGGAACTGAGGACCAGTGTGAGCCTCCAGAAAAACTCATGGAGAGCAGACCCATCAATCACCTCGGCACGACTCGTGTCATCCCGCCCGACGTAGGGTGAGCAAAGATCTTTCAAAATGATGGTGTCACTTCTTTTTTTTTGATGGAAGGCATGTCTTAGGGTTGCTGGAAAAGGGATCTTTTCAAGAAGTTTTGTCAAACCCTTCTCTATTTTTCAAATCAAAGGTTCACGTTTTCATTGAAAAAGTCAGGAGCGCAGGAGTGGGAGGGTTTATTTGTAAACACCAAACTTCCGTTCATGTTTTCTAGACTTTTCATCATAGTTTTTCTTCACTGAAAAACATTCATTGGGAAAAAAAACAAAGCAAAGATGCCTTTTCTGACTGGAATTGGTGAGTGGTGGCAATGACCAAAGCATGTAGGGACCCTGGTGCCACCACATCCCAGTTTCCCCCATCATCCCTGCTTCTCTGGGAGCTGGAGTAGGGGGGGATGTTGGAAGGGGGGGTTCTTCAGGCCCAGAAAATGCTCTGTCAGCTTCACCCACAGCAGAGCCCATCCTGGTTTGCTCCCCATCCATCTGCTGCAGCAGCTCCAAGAACCCTCCTGGTGCCAACACACGGCACTGACGACGGTGCAGCTCAGTGCATGCCACACGTAGGGCACCCATCACCCTCCCCTTAGCACCTACCCTGCTGCCTTTTAGTTATGAAATTATCTCCACATTTGGGGGCAAAAAATAAATATTTAATTGCGGTAATGGCCATAATTTGCATTCAAATGTTTCTCAGCGCAAGAATTCCTCACTAAATGACACCAAAGGCTTTTGAGAATGATGAACTTATTTGAGAACATTGCTTTCTGCGCCGCTGAACGTCATCACCAGAAAAATGGCTAAATTTAGCAAATAATAAAAAAAAAAACACCAACAAAAAAAGAAAAAAAAAATATCTATTTTCTCAGCTGTAATAAATACAGCGGGTAGTAAAAAGGAGCATACTTCAGCTGTAAGTGGGGTATTGTTATTTGATATGTGGGAGAAAAACCAGAAAGCAAATAAGACATTTTTATACATAAAAAATCACGTAATCCTGGTGCATTATACATGTTGGACTTATTCATGGTCTATCCATGGGCAGATATTTATTATTATACACAGCTATCTTTTACATGAGGAGATGCAGATCTGAGCTTTCATACAGAGAATCTTTGGGTATCTCCTTTGCCATTTGGGTGAGAGCATTTGGGTGTTATTTATCCCAGACATAAATACAATTCTTTTCTCTGGTGGGGGTTTTTCATGTCACTGTTCCTGCTGTGACCCCAGCAGACCTCCTGCTCCCCAGCTCTGCCCCCAGTCCCCAGCCTGAGCATCTCCCCTGGATGAAATTCAGACTTTGTGCCTTTACCCTTTGTTCCGTGGACTGGGGGAAATGTCTGCTAATGAACTGTAAACCCGGGTTACACCACATGCTCAGGTGTGGGTCCAGCCCCCCGGAGGGGTTCCCAGAGCTGGGAAGGTGCTGCTGCCCCGTGCCCACACATCTCTCCCAGCAGGGATGCAGGAACCTGTGCTGGTTTCCCCCACTGCCACGATGTGTGTGTGTGTGCAGATGGAAAGATGCTTCTCTAATACCCTGAAATAATTTTGTCTCCCGTTTTTCTTTCATAGGCAGAGACTTATCTCTCTGAGTGCTATTCAAAGCAACAAAAAGAGCACATCCTTTTAGCTTTGCCAGCTTTCTGAGTTGGTTGTGGTGTTGTTTTTTTTTTATTTTTCGTTGGGTTTTTTTATTTGCAATTTCCTTTCAGTCCTGAACACTGGTTGCTGTATGTCTGCCCAGTCTGCTCTTACGTGGAGATAATCCCATGACTTGATTTTCAAGTACACTTAGTGTCTAGACAGGGCATTGCGAGCCTTTGTCCTTCCCTCCCAGTTCCCTTATTGATTTCAATAGCCCTTCAGCTGCGGGCACTTTCTAAATTCAAAAATTTCCAGTGCTGCAGGTGTCCCCACACCGTGTCCACCCCACCTTCGTTTCAGAGTCTCTGTGCCATCCTCCTGCCAGATTTTCTACTCACTCTCCTCATAAATAGCCAGAAAAAATAATAATAATAATGTGGTGGGAATATGGCAATTATAAAGGAGGAGGAAAAAGAAACCCTAAGCCCAGCTGTCGGGAACCCCCAGCCCAAAAGCAACCCCAGCCCCCAGGGAGGCCTCACAGCAGCTTCCCTGGACAGGTTGCAGCACACCCCAAGGGTTTAAAACTTCATCCATGTCCCAGATGTCCCCGTCCCCAGGCAGGCACCCAGCCCAGAGCGTGTCTGTGGCAGCCCCAGCACTGGCATCGTCACCCATACAAGATCCAGCACACGCTCCTGCTCTCCCCATCCATATATCAGGACAACCCAATTAAGTCATTTACAGTGAGGACCTGGAGATGGCAGCAACATATAATCACAAACATAAGCAGTTTTTACATGGTAATTATATATTCTATTTTTTTTATCAGCGCAACACAGACAGAAGATTATTTTATGCTTGATATCATTCTAATTTTTGATCCATTTTCCCCCCAACTTAAAAAGGATTAAGATTGGGCTTCTGGTAATAATTTTGGATATGCCAACTTCACAAGTACTACGCAGCATTGTATTAAACTGATTATTAGCTACTTTTGCTTATTGTTAACACCGTTTCTCCTCTTTGGGCTAACATCTGAAATGTATGAAACCAGATGGTTTGAATGGTCAAGCCGAAAGGCCGGAATATTTTTTAAGTCTGTTTTAAAATAAAACATACTATTGCTTTAAACTCCATCTGATAAAACAGACTCGAGGAGATCGGCAAGGAGAGAGGAAACACCGTGCCTGGCTTTGATCATTTTCAAAAGGAATTGGCACATGTGATTTTTCCAGAAGATGAAGGCACCAGGTGAAACTATTTCATATCCCAAGACCTTTTCTCTGCTGAATCTAACATCTGCTTCTCATTTTCCCCGGGTTTGAAGAGCGGTCTGCCTGACCTCCCAGTTTACATCAATAATTGGTTTGTATCAGTGGCCGGGCAAAAGGCAGAGGCTGCGACGAGCGGCTGATGCTGCGAAATCATGGAGAGGGTGGGATGGAGAGGGGGATGGAAAGAAGCTGCATCTCCATCCGATGATGAGGGATGGGCAGGCAGGGCATCACTGCAGAGGGGCACCTGGGTGGGCAGTGTCCCATGGTTAAGGAACAGGACAGGGACATTGCCACCCTCAGGAAGGTGGTTCTTCCCAGCAGGAAGCTCAGCCACTGCCCTTGGGGTGTCCTGGCTCCAGGCTGGGAAATTGGACTGTTTCTAGCAGGGTAAGGCAGGGTCAGGAGGGACAGTGGCCCTGGGATGCAAAGGGACACCAGTGCTGGTGGCAGGGCAGGTGCTTATGAAGGCTGTTTCACTCTCCTGTTCCTCAAAAGCCTTTTCCTCCCTTATGAATTTTTTTTAATTCCTTCACAACGTTCATCCCCACGCAGGTCCGGTGACTCACAGGCTTTCCCCCACACAGCAGGGTCCATAGAAACAGGCAGGAGGGCTGGAAATGGGAAACGACTTCTCACACCATTCCCCTCACCACTCCCCGTGGTGGCAACCCATGGTCACGTGTCCTCCTGGTCCTACGGGACACAAAGTGCTGGGGCAACACAGCCCCACCTCTCCATCAGTGCTGTGGGGGGGACAGGGATGGGAGGATGCTCTGGGATGTGGGGACCATTCTCACCCTGCACAGCCAAGGGTGGCCAGTCCCACACTCACCACACCCCAGGGTGGCCAGTCCAATGCTCACCATGTCCAAAATTGGCCTCACCATGTCCAAAGGTGGCCATTCCCACCCTCACCAGGTCCACAACCCGCTGTGTCTGGTGCAAGAGCAGCAACAGGCAGCCTTGCTCCCACACCTCCCTGGCCCTGCTCGTTAGCAAGGATGTGTAGGACCAACCCAAACCCCAATTAGTGCAGAATTTGGTTTTGGGGCTAAAACAAGCGGCCAAAGCCCTCCCTGCCCCACACCACCCACCCACGGCAGCACCACTGAGGCATCTGCGTAAGATCGGGCTATCGTCAAAGACAACATTAATTATAACTAGTTCCCTAATAGCTGAAAATAACTAATGTAATTCTCTCTGTTTGGTGCCAGTAGGGAACAAGTCCAGAGTAAATGAGCTCATGGTTAGGAATCAAAGATTAACAGACTATCTAGGAGTAATTTCTCCTCCACATGAATTAGCAAATCGTAGGTAATTATTGTGGACAGAGCTAGGCAGGTTCATTTTACTAGGTCAGTTAAGAATAGCCTAGGATAATTAAATTGTCTCTGGAGCCAGTAACAATGCTGGAGTTAGAAAAAGGCCGATTTTCCTTTCTTTTTCTTCTGGGTAAATCAGATTTGCCCTTAGCACTGCCCTTTGGGGCAGATCTGCATTTGTAGGTGTGTTTATGTGTTTGTTTGTTTATGGTGATGTTTGGTTGGTTGGTTGGTTGGTGATGGACTAAACTCTGTTTTGGGGTGGCTGGACCCAAGGTTGTAGCCAGGCTGGCACACACAGAAGGGCAGGATTTGGCCCGGGGACACTTTGCTTTTTTTTTTCCTTTCCTGGCAGATAGGGAATGGGGAAAAAATGTTTTAAAAAAGGCTGAATGGGAGGCTTGTGCCACGCCGGTGTCTGCCTGAAAGAAATAACCACAGCCTCCCTTGGGAAATGATGCTCGGGGTGGAACAGTGAGAGCTGGGGAGGCTCCTTTCTATATTTTTTTTTAATCTGGACATTACCTGGCTGCGGGATGCGACTTTACCTCCGCTGGTACTCGATGCCGGCTGGAAAAAAGGATGCAGCATCATTAAAAATAGAAGCATGAAAGATTATTTACATTTCAAGAATAGCTAAGGTCTTTAAAGAAACTTCCATCATCCTTTAAAGGCTCTTAGTCAAACGCTGTTCATTATTAATGCCTGTTGGCTTTATTTAGCCTATGACTACAATTATATATTTATGAGGTAATCAGCAATTGGAAATTTCCCTGTAATGGTAACTGGAGCTTGGCATCCAAATAAAATGAACACCATTAAGAAAGTATTGCGGTCATTGGGGTGGATCAAGTGTGCTAATAGCCCAACTAACAGCAATTAAGTCAATTAACCATTCAGACATATGCTGCTCAATTTCCCTGCTTAAACAGCCCGGTGCATCTGCGAAATTTGTGGAACTTATTTATGGTGTAAGCGGCTGCTAGTCATTATTAACCAGGGGAAACAGTGAAAATAAGGGAGGCTTGTAAAAAATTAACTACTGCAGCAAAAAGATCCGCTAATTGCCCGTTCCCCTCCCCGTGGGGGAAGGTTTCGTTTTCCAGAGTATTTATTTATTGTCTTTTGAATGGCGCTCTGAGGGTTTCATGGAACCGCGCGTACAGGTGGATGGGCCGTGGAAGGGTGATGGGTGCTGGGGGCTCCCGGGGTGCTCGGGGATGGGCTCTCCGTAGGGAGCTGGTGGCTTTGTCCATCTGTCCCCTGGGGTTAGATGGAGGGGGACCACGCTGTGGTGTCAGGGAAGCCCTGGGGGCTCAGCCTTACGGGGGGACAGGGATAACAGGGATGAGCGGGGAGACCCTGAGGAGACCCTCAGAGCCAGGTGCTCATGGCTCCTGGACACGAGGAGCACCCAGGGAATGGTCCATCCTCCTCCTCCTCCCAGCTCTGCTCCTGACCCCCCCAAGGCCCATGCTGGTGAACCAATAGTCCTTTCCGCAGCAGCTGTGGGTCCCAGAAAGCCTCAGGATGGTGACATCAGCCCTGAAGCCACCAGCTTTTTCCATCACCCACCTTCACCTCCGGAGCACTGAGGGACTCGGTGACATAAAATGTCTCTCCTCTTCCTTTCCCTGCTTCAGTTTCTTGCCGTCTGTCCAAATGAGGACGTTCCAAAGTTTTCTTAAGTGCCTGTTTTAATGAACCCCATTAAAGTTAACCTCGCCATATAATATACCGGAGAAATCTACCATAAATATAGGTAAATAGAAATTGTAAAGATAAATAACAATACGGGTGTGTGAGAAGTGATAATGTACTCTATTTACTGCAGGCCCATAAAAGGCCAGTAAAAGATACTGCACCTTTAATGACTTACTTTCTCCATGGCAGCCGGCACTCACAGTTAGCAAGCTAAGGATGCAGTGACACAAAAAGCTTACAGATAATTAAATATTGATTTTTGTTTTCTAATCCTATATAAAAATTGTCCTGGGTCTCCCAATGGTAGTTTCATCTCACTAGGACACAGGGAGAGCTATTAACCCTATTTGGTTTCAAGCTGTTGTCGAACAAATAAACAGGGAGCCTTGGAAAACCGAGGCAGCGGCTCTCCGGGCACGAGCCAGATGCCAGCCCTCTGCTTGCCCCGGCCATGGGTCCTGCCAAGAGGACCTGGGCAGGTCCTGCCCTGGCACCTGGGAAGGTAGCCAACGGTAGCCTGGTGACTACAGCCACAGCTTTTTTTTCGGTAAGAGTTGCAGCGTTTTCACCTGTGTGTGTAGTTTATGTGATGCAGGGAGCTTTGCAGTGTCCCTGCAGACACCAGAGCTTTTGGCATGTAGGTTCAAAGCAGCCAGGGCAGAGCTGGGGACTCTGGTGCATTGTCCCCAGCTCCTGGAGCACCCCTGTGAAGGAGGGGAGTCGGTGCATGGTCCCCTAAGCAGGGCTGCATCACTGGTACCCGCTTTTTCCACTGCATCACGTCTCTCCCTCTGCAGAGGCAGCCATAAAGCTCTGGCACAGGCTGCTCATCACAAACAGGGTGCAAAGTGCCACCTTGCCAAGCAGGACCCACTAGAATCACCACATCATAGAATGGTTTGGGTTGGAAGGGACACCTCCCACCAGCCCAGGTTGCTCCAAGCCCCCTCCAACCTGGCCTTGAACCCCTCCAGGGATGGGGCAGCCACAGCTTCTCTGGGCTGGGCCAGTGTCTCACCACCCTCAGAGTGAAGAATTTCTTCCCGATATCCAATCTAAATCTCCCCTTTACTGAAACTAAAGGTGAGGATGGGAAACCTCCCAGAAACACATGGTCAGACCAGCCTCCAAGCCCACAGTCCAAGTCCCTGGTCTCTCCACTCATCCTACTTGCTCTTCTGAGATGCTACTGTTCTCACGCTGCCCCTAAATCCACCTTATCCCCAGCACGTTTAGATCATCCCAACAGATTCCTCCTGGAAAATGATATTTTGAGTCTCATGCAGAATGCAGGTGAAAGCTCAAAATTTTTTCACAAAGTTGAATTTTCCCTCAGGTGTATGGGAGAGCGGGGCAGGAAGGAGCCGGGGAGGAGGGACAGGGTGGACAGACCCCGGAGCAGGGGCTGAGGGTGCATATAACAGGGTGAGGACAGGAAGGAACAAGGATCTCAAATGGTCTCGCTGCTGCAGTGGGGCAAGAGAAGGGTTTGGCTCAGCTGGGCTCTCCGATATTGGGGTTGATGGGGTGATCCTGCACCCACTGAGGGTGTGAGATGGGTGGGGAGGGAGGGGGCAGCCCAGTCCGCCTGCCAGAGCACAACGAGCAGAAAGGTATTAAAATAATAACCTCTAAGTCTGCCACGCATGATGTTTTCTATCACTATTGGGAAAGCAATTGCCTCCAGCAAAGATCTATTTCCTCAGTTGCTCATTTACAAGCACGCAGTAAGTACTGTGTACACAGTATGAAATGGAATAAACCCCAACATTATACAATAGAGTCACTCATTCACAAAATGAAGCAAGGGGCCTCCTTTCCCAGTTATCTTTTCAAAAGCGTCATGCAGCATAACTCACACTGTTTACAGACTTCAGGACGTGAGTAAATCACGTCGCTTTACATAATTCCTGTCCTTTGGTAAATTGTGCCTTTTTCTGAAAGGAGAGAACATCCACTCCCCTCGCTTCTCCAGTGCTGGATATAAATGAGGCCGTCGCTCGAACATGCCGGATGAGTCTGATCGTGAGGAAAAGAGCAAAACATCTTCCTGAAAAACTGCATGCACCATTTGCTGAGAAATCTTAAATATTTTACTTGCAAAAGCCTGTAGACTCAATGTTTCCCCATGCCAAGTGCAAGCAGCACGCTGTGTACACTACAGCCCTGCTCAGCCGTGCAGAGAAGTTCAGGCAAAATAATGAATTAAAGGGCACCTTAAACTTCATGCTGATCACAACCCTCCAAGGAAGGTGAGCCGAGGTCTGCAATTAACTCATGTCTGCATCCTCTGGAAGCTCATATCTCGCTGCCTTCCCCCCCTTGGGCCAGCCCTCCCAGCTCTGCTCCATCCCACCTCCTCCCTTCCCAGCCTTCGGAGCCGCTGAAAAGCCTCCTTGTCCAGACACCCCCGAGGAAGGAGGGATGGATGGAGCAGCGGCCCCTGGGAGATGCGTCTGAACCTGAGCAAATAACCACAAGATCTTTTGTGGTTGTCTGACTCCTTCTCTGCTCTTCCTCTGGGGGTTCACGACCTCATTTACATGCTCGTTGGGCTAACCGCTAATCTGGGCTCACTCCTCTCCCTCTCTCCTCGAGGGCACCTCGCCGTGGGGAGGATGGAGCTCACTACTTCGTTCTGGGGGGCTGTCCTGTGGGTACATGATGACCTGAGCATCACATTTACCCCTGCCCTCAGGCACAGCTCTGCTCCTGCCCTGCTCCCCCCATCATCTCCCCTCCCACACCCCACATCCCACCCTCCCTCTGTTTGGGAACAGAATCTCCCCCAAATCGGGCAGCCCCAACATCCTGGAGATGGGGAGTGAAGGGGGGGCTCCCCAGGCACAGCTCCCCTTTGCCTTCATGTAGGGGAAGAATGTTTTGGGGGTGTGAGTGCTTAGGGGGGGTGAAGAGAGTGTTTTTCTCATGAGCTGGGGGACATGCCAAGGCAGTGAGGACCCTCTCACCCCCCCCAGGCTCTCGGAGCAGCAAAGCAAGTGAACAATTCCCTCTGTGCTGCTGTCCCTGCTTCTTGGCTGAGTTTTTTTCCTGGGAAAACACAAGCAAGGGTGGCTGTGCTGGGCAAAAAACACCTGTGGGTGCACTTTGCCTCCAGATGGGACTGGGGGTGAGTCCAGTTTGGCTCCCAGGGCTCTCCTGCAAGTCCTGGGAGATGAAAACCCTCTTTTACCTATTGCAGCTGGTTCAGACCTCCAGTGGCGTGAAAACCTGAGGAGTAGGTGCCAGTCAAAGGACGGGGAATGTGTCAGATGTTGGGTTTGATCCAGGATGCCCTGGAGACCATGGGCTGTAGAGGGGCCGTGAGGAGCAGGAGGTGTCTGAAGAGAGCTGAGACCGGTTGGGGACAGGTCTCTTGTGCCCAGAGCAGCAGCAGAGAGCACGGAGCCCCCCCCTGCACCTCAAAGGATGGAAGGGTGACCAGCTGACCCCCCCATAGCCACTGTCCTGAGGACACACTGCCTCCCAGCACAGTGACATGACCGGAGCATCCCCCCCAGTGCCAGTGACACTGACTGCTGTGGCACAGCGACTGCTGCCCCCCTCCCCTCTCCCCCTTTGCCCTCCCCAGAAGTCCCCCCACGGGAGCTGCGGACACACTGAGGGTCAGGTTTCCATCAGATGAGCACATTGGGGGCTCCCCAAGCCCACTGCCACCCCCCAGCACTGGGGTGTCCTGGGGAGGCAGCTCCTGCCAGTCTGTACTGGGAGCTCTGCTGCCCACCACGTCCCCTGGAACAGCACCAGCACAAAACCCAGTGACACCCCAAGGCACCAGCACCCTCCGTCTTCCCAGTGCAGCAAAACCACCCCATCCTAATGCCAGGGCCACTGCCAACACCACCCTTGCCCCAGGGATGGTTCAACGGTACCAGTTTGTGGGTAACCTGGCAGCTGAAACGCTGGGGGGGACCTTTCAGACGCAGCCACCCGGCAGCCGCTGATTGAGACTCAAAAGAAATTCTTTGAGGGCAGCAAGATGTCAGGCCAAAGCAGGAACAGCAGCAGGTTTGAGACTACAGACGCGTTAGTCAGAGCTGATGAATGCTGGCTTGTCAAGTCTTCCCATTTCAGTCCCTGGATTGCCTTTAAAGTTTGCCAAGTCACTTTTCAGCATTTGTGTGGGCAGAAGGAGACGTGCAATTAAGCTGCAATTGCTGCACCGAAGCCGAATACTTTCAAGTTTGTTATTTCCTCAAAAATGACAAAACGCTGGTATCAAGTCAAGGAACAGGACGGGAGCTCCTGGTGCAAAACCGTGGTGGGCGTGGGGCTGGGTTTGTCCAAAAACGGACCCTGCTTTTCGCTGAGGGATGAAGACATGGACAGCAAAAGCTCCATTAGCATTTGGGAAGCAGGCTGGAGAATTAAGAGCCGTAATTAAGCTCTGTTTCTGAGCACAGGTGACTCACAAGCAGTCAGTGTGTGTGTCTGCAGGGGTCATGGGAGCCTGCAGAGACATGGGGAGCTCGTGCAGCACCCCAAAGGGTGAGGGGCAGTGAGGGGTGGAATGTGGCAGCCACAGCGTCACCCTGAGCCCAAATTGTTGAGGCAGCCACGCTCACTGAGACCCACCTGAACCTGGCCATGGTGCCCTGGGTGCTGGGAGGGTGGCTGTGGGGACAGTCACACCCTGGGTACCACTCCAGGCTCCCAGCTCCTCCGGGCTCTCCATCCTGAAGCATCCCAGGGGGAAATCCCACCGTGCCAAGTGGTGACAGTGGACAAGTGAGAGAGGGAGAACATGAAAACCAGTGGGTGCCTCTGCCCCGGCCATGCTAACCACGGTGCACACCATGGGAGGGGGGAGGCAGACCCATCCCCGCTGTCCCCTCCATCCCACCCTCCATCCGCACTCCACGGGGCTGTCACCCACCTCCTGCTGTCCCCCTCGCACCCAGCCACCTCCTTTCTTCTCACCTGCCTCCCCCCTTTTCCTTGCAATTCCCCATTAATTGTTGTTGCTACCAAGAGAAAGACAAAGAGGAGGGGGAGGTGGTGTGTGGCTGAGCGGGGGTGACAGGACGGGGGCTGCAGACGTGTCTCCCACCCAGGACAGTACAACACTGCAATCTGCCTCTCAGCACAGCTCTGAGCAGAGTTTTCCTCCTTGCCGAGGCTTTGGCAGCCTTTTGAGCAGCCAAAAAGCTATTCTTTCCCAAACATAAAAGGGATGGTTTCGTTGATACCTTTTTTTCCACAGGGTTTCCTCTCAGCGGCTGCACACGTGGCAGCGCAGTGCCATGTGCTGGAAACCATCCTTCTCGCCCATAAAGCCTCCCGACTGCAGGATTGAATCGATTTGGAGCCCGGTGGCTGCTAAACTGAATTAATTTCATCCTAAAGGGCCTCACTGAAATGCAGCAAATACCCCACCGAGCACTGACAACTCACCCGACGTATCACAATAATCCCCACCAGTCACTGAGCAAGGGGGGGACCAGGGTCACCCCTTTGCTGTGAAGCTTTTCACTAACATATTGCTTTTCAATCGACAACACTTAAACAATAAATGCTCTCTTCCACCTAATTCCTGGGCTGATTTCACAGCAACTCCTCGTGCCGCCCAGTTTTAAAGCAGAGACCAACTTTTTCAGCAGGGAACGTTTATCCCAAAATACGTGATTTAATCGAACAGTCATTTTCTGCCTTCTTTTTGCTGACTGCAGAAAGCTGCGTCTGAACACGGGCTGCTCTCCTGCCAGCTCAGCTCCTCTTCCTGCTGCAGAGGAACAACAACAACTACAAAATAATCAATTAACTTGCATAAATAACCCGACGGTGAGATGGGAGGAAAAGAAAACCTTAGTTTTCGGTAGTGTATTCTAAGCATGTGCCTTGCTGCTGCTGTGATCGCTGCGCAAAGGTGGGGGGAAGAGAACTGCAGACCTGTGTCACGAGTTTTGGAGACGGGGGAAGAAATTTGGATTAATCCCCCCTCTAAAAAATGTTTAGTTTGACTGGCAAGAAAGTGTAAAAGTTTGGTGAAGTGTGGGCTGGAGCACCCAGCGCTGCCCTCCTGCATCCCTCCCTCAAGGCCAGGTTCGAAACATGCTATGGGGCATGATTATTATTTTAAATATTAATGGCGTACGAAATGCAAATCACAGAAAAGCTGTGTAAATAAATGGAGCCCCATTTATTTTGCTCTGTGCCGTGGTTAACTAGGCCAGAACAATTACAACCAGCCTGTGGATTTATGCCTGGTTTAAGGCTGCTCTAATCCAGAATGGAGAGGTGAAGATCCACAGATTTACATTGGCTTTATCAAGTAACAGGAAACAAAACCTGCAAAACTCACCATCATTGCAAGTGTTTAATGAAAACTGAAACATCCTTGGAGGCTGCCTGGATCTGTGCTGTATCCCAGAGCTCAGATTCCTGGTCCATCTTTCTGCAAAAGCTGGGTTTTTTAGCCCCAAAGCTGTTCTTTCTCCCTCTCTCCTGCTCCTGCCGGGGCTGGGGCAGACACAACTGATGCGGTGAGAGGATGCTCTGGGATGAAGGCACATCGTGCTGCCCACAAATGGGCGTTCAGAATATGGACCACGGGCACATCCAGCCCCCACCATCCCCTCTCAGCTCCTTTCACTACCACTGGTCCAAAATTTTAAAACCAGAAGCCATTTCTTTGGAAGCTGCTGGTTTATGGGAACAAACTTTTCCCGGCAGCACGGGATTTTGACAAAGTTGAATTTCCAAAGGAAATTGAAACAAAGTATCTCAATAGCGCAACAATGTTCTTCTTAACATTTCCCAAATGTCACATTTTGATATTTCGCTTTCAAATGTCTTTTCTTTAGAAATTTATACTATTTAAGAAAATTAAGACGAGATTAGATTTCTTCCCAAATCGTATAACTGAGGGCAATTTCTGCGGGAAACAACTCGGTGGGTTGGGTGGTGGGACTGGAGACATCTCGAGAGGATTCATCCCTGTCCTTGCTCTCTGGGGTGCTCGTGCCTCCCCACGGAAGCAAAACCCCTGCTCAGGTTGTTGTTTTTTTCTCTAAGCAAAGCTATTTTGTTTGTAGAGATTCACAGCCTGCGATGTGCGGGGCAGATACTGCTTGGTTTGAAATCCCTTTTGACCTTGGAATACAGAGACAGGCACAAAACCAAAACAAAAAAAAAAGGAAAAAAAAAAAAAAAGAAAGAACCTTTGCGACTGATGCAAATTAGACTCAAAGCGTCTTGAAGACTATTTAGAAATGCAGGGTTTGCCTCCAGTTCAGAGGAGACACATTTCACAATTGTAAAATTAACAAGAGAGTAGAAATGCTGTGTTTTGCTTGGAAGTGAAAATGTGAGGGGAGGAAGGAGAAAGAAAAAGCCTGTGAATAGGACACGGCCTGTCTGAGGGAACTGAATCCTAAAAATAAAGAGAACACAAGGCTTGCAGGGGGATCCAGGTGGGTTTGGCCCTTAAACCAGCAAGTCTTTACCCCCCCCAGAGCAGGCAGGAGCTCTGGCCAAGCAGCACAGACTCTTTACTCCCCGTTTGCCCAGTGGTGATACTGGAAAGGGTGGTGGAGAATAAAAGAATTAAGAAGGGAGGGAAGAGCTTTGCTTTTCAGCCTCTGCTGAGTGTGGAAAGGGATTTTTCTGAGGGTCTTGGGAGTCTTTTACCTCCAGGGCTGTGTAAGGTGTCAAAGGTGGCACGGATTATTGGAGATTTCCCCTGTAGCAGGCAGCAGAAAAGAGCTGTGGACACGGATTCCTGGGGGAGGGGGCCACAGCCACGCTTTGCAGCCCATTTTCAATTACAGTTTCCAGCAGAGTTGGAGAAGACAATGACAGGAGGGGAAAAAAAAAATGCTAAAAAATAAAAAAATAAAAAAATCACAGGCAGCAATAAATTTTTCCCACAATGGTCTGGAGAACAAAATGCTTCCTAAGCAAGTTCAGCTAAAAGTATGTGTGCAAAAAAAAAAACCCATATGGGCAGTGGGAGTGGGTGGGTGGGCTTGTCAGAGGTGCCAAGTGCCCACTCCTCCCCGGGCACCACGCTCAGCATCTCCCAGCATCAGACTGGGAGAACGGGGAGCCTGGGAGGGGTGTTTCTGTGTGTGTGTGCATGCGTGTGCATGCGTGTGCATGCGTGTGCGTGCCCTGCTGCAGGTGGCAGGAGAGCAGGCATGCACAGGAGTGTGTAGGTGTGATGGGGGAAGAATGTTTCTTTATTCAGAAGCCCACTAATCCCTCAAGAAAAAGGCTTCTTGCCTGCAGTGCTCGTTGGCTGTGACAGAGGAGCACGTATTTATCTCTGTGGTGGGTCACGAAACCGTGGTGTGGGAGGGGACGCTCCCTGGAGAGTGAGGATGTTTATCCTCTGGTTTTATTCAGAGCCCAGCTCCACTCTCCTGCAGGACACTGAAATCACAGCGTCGCTAATTACACCATTAGAGGGTTGTTGCACCACGATATTAACGCCCCGACGCACGCTATGGATCTGCACGGTGGCACCAGGCGTCATAAAAGTCAGAGCAATGACGGGTCATTAAGGAGGAACCCTTAATTAAGTGTGGGAACCCGGCAGGGAGGGCAGTGGCAGCGCTGCCACCACCTGCCTGGCTGCCTGTGGCATGGAGGGACCCTGGGGGGACTCTGGAGGGACTTTCTCATGGGTGGCAGGGCAGAGGGCTGGGACACCATCGGAGTAAATGAACCCACTGCTCTCCCAGGAGATGGATGCAGAGCAGGATGGCTCCCAGGTGGCAGAATGCTCTGTCCCCTGCTCCCTGGGCACAGGGAGAACAGCTGGGATCTGGGATGGGATCTACCAGTTCCTCTCCCAGCTCTGGTCCCAAACCCTCAGAGCTCCTGGGCAGCAGAGGGTTTGGTTGAGGGGGAGCATCCCTGGGCACAGGGAGTGCAGCTGGGATCTGGGATGGGCTCCGCTGGTTCCTCTCCCAGCCCTGGCACCAAACCCTTGGACAGTAGCACCCAGGAGCCCCTGGGCAGCAGAGGGTTGGCTGAGGGGGAGCATCCCTGGGCACAGGGAGAGGAGAGCTCCTGGGCAGCAGAGAGTTTGGCTCAGTGGGAGCATCCCTGGACACAGGGAGAGCAGCCGGGATCTGGGATGGGCTTCACTGGTTCCTGGTCCCAAAATCTTGGAGCTCCTGGGCAGCAGAAAGTTTGGCTCAGTGGGCACAGGGAGAGCAGCTGGGATCTGGGATGGGCTCCACTGGTTCCTCTCCCAGCTCCGGTCCCAAACCCTCGGAGCTCCTGGGCAGCAGAAAGTTTGGCTCAGTGGGCACAGGGAGAGCAGCTGGGATCTGGGATGGGCTCCGCTGGTTCCTCTCCCAGCCCTGGCACCAAACCCTTGGACAGTAGCACCCGAGAGCTCCTGGGCAGCAGAGAGTTTGGCTCAGTGGGAGCATCCCTGGACACAGGGAGAGCAGCCGGGATCTGGGATGGGCTTCACTGGTTCCTGGTCCCAAAATCTTGGAGCTCCTGGGCAGCAGAGGGTTTGGCTGAGGGGGAACATCCCTGGGCACAGGGAGAGCAGCCAGGATCTGGGATGGGCTCTACTGGTTCCTCTCCCAGCTCCAATCCCAGTTCCTCTCCCAGCCCTGGCACCAAACCCTTGGACAGTAGCACCCGAGAGCTCCTGGGCAGCAGAGGGTTTGGCTCAGTGGGCGCATCCCTGGGCACAGGGAGTGCAGCTGGGATCTGGGATGGGCTCTCCTGGTTCCTCTCCCAGCCCTGGCACCAAACCCTTGGACAGTAGCACCCGAGAGCTCCTGGGCAGCAGAGGGTTTGGCTCAGTGGGAGCATCCCTGGGCACAGGGAGATCTCGCTGCTGGGGGGCAGCTACAACCTGGAGTTTGCTCCCTCAGTGAGCAGCTCGGCTTCCCTGGGAACCCTCCACACAAATGCCCCACACAAAGTCTTTCACCGCCTCTATACAACAGCTTCAAAGAAGTTTTCCCCCAGGAACTGCCAAGTGTGTGCGCGCTATTCAGCTCCAGCCCCCGACCATCCTGCTTTTTCAGAAAAGGGGGAGAAAAGCAGACCCTCAAGGTCGTGGCGGTGCCTCACCCCGTGCCCGATGCCGGAGACGGGGCTGGAACTGATGCAGACGGACGCGGGGCATCCCCCGGTGCTCCATGTGCCTGCTGCTGATAAGAGCGGGGCCAGGCGACCCGCGCCGCGCGTGACAGGAATAGAGAGAGCCTCCCTTTTCTGGAGGGATGTGAAAGGAACCTCTGCACGCCCAGGATGAAGCCAGCCTCAGAACAGCAGGCAGATAAGGGAAGGCAACAGTGAGCCACGGGGTATTTTTTTTTTATCCGCCTTTAAAGAGGAGGTTGTGCCCGGTTTTTGATGGTGAGGATAGCAGACCCTTACTCCTTCTGATATTTTAAAAGGCTACAGGAAGGCTTAAAATGTAATTCCAAATTCAGGTTCGTGTTTTCTCTTCAGCTCCTTCAAAGAGCTGAAGGGACTGTTAATATTTCAGAGGAAAATTTCTCCTCCTCTCCAGCATCTTCGGCGTTACCTCCGCTTGGTAGCCTGTACTAAGCACTAGGAATGAGAGAATAAAACACAACAGGTACATTCTGCCAGTTTAAAATCCACACTCCCATATAAAAAGAAAACCTGAGGTTTTAGCTGGGATTAAATAAATGGATTTGTTTAGCTGGTGGTGAATTTCTTCCCTGCTTTACTGCCCAGAACTGTGCCTAACCTTGTACCCACCACTGACCATTAGAATAGAGTTTCTCCATCCCCTGAGCAGAGGGCAGTGGGTACCACGGCTGCAGAGGGGAGATGCTGTGGGTGTGTGAGGAGGATGCTGAGAGCATCTTGTGTTCCTGGACACTTTGTTTTGCAGAAATGGAGCTGCTGTTTTAAACTTAACTTTGCTACTAAGATTTACATTTTCCTCTCCCCCCACCCCGTGCAGCAGAGCAATATCCCCCCCCACAGTCCCCATGGCTGTGGGCAAAGATGCCGGCCAGGCTCTCCCCTCGGTTACTCTGATATAAATCCATACTCAATGGGGTTACTTCAGATTTATGCCAGCATAACCGGATTTAGCAGGTTAATAAATGGCTCCTCCATTAATAAATGGAGAGCTGCTTAAGATCATGAACTTCACGACTACGACAAGGTCATGCCCGCTGCTTCTGTCCTCATAACTTTTCCAGCGTTAGCATCTCCTGCCTTTGGGTTTCTCTGTGTGTCCCAAGTCGGGGAGGAAGGATGGCTCAGGGCAGGAGGGATGCTCCAGAGCTCCCTGGGATGAATCCCTGCGGGAAGCAGAGCCAAAGCACCAGCACATCCCAGTGGCACGGGGCACACGGGGCCGTGCTCCTCGGGTCCCGCTTCCCCCAGTGACTTTCTCTTCCCCTCCCTTTTCTTTCATGGCTCCTGCTCTTGCAATTATGTCACTCTCTTCTTTAGGAATCTGGCTCCTGCAAACAAATATAAGTCCTCCTACACAGACCCGCTGGTGAAGGGACTGATCCTTCCCCGGCTGACACCAGCATCCCTCTTGCTGACTTTGATGGAGATGCTCCTCCTCCCAGCAGCCGTCCCCTGGCACAGGCGGGTGGCAAAACGTGCCAGGGACCTGCACGCCCTCCTCCTGCCAGGCAGAAATCTCTGCAGATGAACACAATTAGGGTAAAAGAGATGTTTCTGCATCACGACACCCCAGTCCAAGCGCCAGCTTGATCAGTAATTACCCAACCATTTGCTGCTGCTCCAAACCAAGGTCCTGGCACTTGGACTCTCTCTTGCAATTATGTCACTCTCTTCTTTAACCATCTGGCTCCTGCAAACAAATATAAGTCCTCCTACACAGACCCGCTGGTGAAGGGACTGATCCTTCCCCGGCTGACACCAGCATCCCTCTTGCTGACTTTGATGGAGATGCTCCTCCTCCCGGCAGCCGTCCCCTGGCACAGGCGGGTGGCAAAACGTGCCAGGGACCTGCACGCCCTCCTCCTGCCAGGCAGAAATCTCTGCAGATGAACACAATTAGGGTAAAAGAGATGTTTCTGCATCACGACACCCCAGTCCAAGCGCCAGCTTGATCAGTAATTACCCAACCATTTGCTGCTGCTCCAAACCAAGGTCCTGGCACTTGGACTCTCTTGGGATGTCCCCCACGGTGCTGCCCCCACCAGCGGGTCCCATGGGGGACTTCCAAATATCTCCTGTTCTGAACAATTCCTCCTCAACAACTTCCTAGGAAAAAAAAAGCACCAGGAGCATGGTTTGGGTCAATAAAAACAGTCAGCCCAGTAACGGCTAAAAAAATATTTCATTCTGACTTTGATTTTTAAAAACTATTAGGGAACAAAATGAATTTGAAAATGAAAATCCAGCAGTCCCTTCCAATAAGGCCAACAGATAATGCTTTAACCTTATTAAACGGGGGGGGCGGGGGGGTAAGGGTATTTCAAAGCAAAAACTTATTAACATAGAAATGTTCCTGCAAAAATAGTTTCAGTTTGATACATTTCTGACAGGTAAAAATTGAATTGCAAAACTGTCAACCAGCTGTGTTTAGATCCGCCACCTTACCCGGAGTTTGAAGGAATACAAAGTAATGGGATTTTGCTTAGGCTCAAATTGTATCTTATGTTTACAGCCCTGTGAATAATATATTCTCTAGTTAACAAAACACACGAGAAAATAAAATATAAGTAATTTTTGACCATTGGTGAATTGAAAGGTTCTAACAAGCTCATTCCCAGATGAGCAGGGAGCAACTGTATGTACAGAAGGTTACTATTTCATTTTTAATATTATTTTGAATTTGTTTTGACGTTATTCAAACGAATTCTGAAAATAAACTCCAATTCATTTCATTACTTTGAAAGATGTAAATATTGCATTTTAAATGTGACATCGAATTATTAATTTTTTTGCCTCTTTTTAGCATTTTCCCCGGTGAGTGCTGAGGTGATACAGAATCATTCCATCCTTCTCCCAGCCTTTGTCTTCGGAAGAAAGTTTGTGCCACCTCAGCCCGCGCTGATTGAGTGGGGGCAGAAAGGGGGGGGGTGGGCTGCTCCTGAGGCCACTGTCCCCTGTCCCCACCATGGTCTAGGTTGTTGACCCACCAGGAAACCCACCCGTGCCCCATCAGGGCACCCCCTCTGCTCCCATCGGGTGGAAAACTTCTTCCCAGCCCAAGCTCATCCCGGGAAGCGTCCGCTCGCTTCTTCCCCTCTTCTATTGGTGTCTTTTGATTACAAGTCTGCTTTGAAGAGACACTAATTGTAGGCTGCACACAATGCTTGTAATTATGCCTATTACATTTTGATTCATTTCCATATGTCAACACTACTACAAGGGGGATGGGGGGGGAGTTGGGGGGGGGGAGAGAGCCCAGTTTTATAATCGGTAAT
>NW_015090850.1:171223-171559 GCF_001431845.1 Calidris pugnax
AACCTGCGCGGAGCGTGACTGAAGTGTTCTTTGTGGAAATTGAAAATAAGATTATAAATAAAAGTCTTCCTCTGACATCCAGAAAATGGACACTTTAAAATAAATTGCCACTGTTGATCAAGAAGATTGCTAGCTACCTTTTACATTAATGAGGCAAATACTCTTCAAGTCCCTAATAGCAATATGTTTGAGTATGTCATTTCAATAGCTTCTTTCTTAATAAAGCTTGACCCTAATATTCCCTTTGCTGTCAAAGGCATTGTCCTGCCAGACATAGCTGTGATTTTTAGCTGCTAATCAAAAGAAAAAAGGCCAGGGGCGGGGGGGGGGGGGGGG
>NW_015090850.1:171569-191402 GCF_001431845.1 Calidris pugnax
AGCTGCAGAAACCCAAGCGATGAGTCTCTCCCCCTCGGCCGCGATGGGACCCAGGAGAAGATGCAATTTGCTGCTCAAGGAGTGTCACGGGGAAGGGTGTCCGAGCCAGCATGGTGGGACCAAGGACAGAAGCCCACCAGGAACTGCTTTTCCCATGGTCTACACTTGGGTGGCCCAAAAACCACCAAGGTGGGTGCAAGCGAGCACAGGATGCTCCCAGGGATGGACCTTCCCTGGGTACCCACCGTGGGCACCAGGAGGGTCCATCCCACCTCCCACCAGCTCCAGAGCTTCTCCCTCCTCCTCTGCCTCCCAGTTTGGCTCTTCCCCCTCCAGGTAGATCTACCAACTAATTACGGTACTTGCAAAAGTATGAGCAGGGCTTATTCTTTAGCAATCAATCAATACAAGTTAAAAGGGCATCTTGTTTGTTTCTGTAACAATGCTCTTTAGAAAATTGGGTCCTTTTACATTTCCTGGCTGATACACCATCCGTCATACGTTGCATCAGTCACATCATGTTATGTTTTGGAGCATAATATAACATGATGTGACTGGTGCATCAGGCAGGAGATTTACAAAGGGAGGCATTCTGCAAGACATTATATCCCCCACTTTGTTTTTTTTTTATTATTTAATCTGAGTATGAAGGTAAAAACAGCTGACTTTTTGTACCGAGCAGCGTGGCAGGACAGCTTTGCCATCGCAGGCAATTTTGTGCTTCTTCCTACTTTCTGTGATAAGAAGAGCGTGGCCATGGGGGAATTCTGAAAATGGTGAGAATCAGAGTGGAAAATCAAACTGATCCATAAGAACCCGAGCTGGGTGTTTTGGGGTCTCTCTGGCTGGAGGTGCCCAAGGAGCAAGCACAGCCCCGGGGGCACCCCCTGAGCAGAAGGAACCACAACCTCCCGGGCAGGAACGGGCATTTTTCTGTCTCTGGGATTCCTGGTATTTCAAAGGAACTCTTTAGAAGATTTCAATGAACAAAAAACTGCTCCCGGGTTTTTGTCACACGGATGAGTTCACTCTCTTTCAAGTTTTTTTAAGACACTCCTCTTTCAGTGAAGTTGTAAACTTCAAAATGGCAGAAAAGCCACATTTTCCTTGGAAATAATGATAACACACACACAAAAAAACAAAACCTGGATTTGTACCAAGCTGGTTATATAAAAATGAGATAACTTAAAAACATAAGGGGATGCAAAGTCCTTGATTTTTCAGGTTTCCACACTTGACTGAGCTTTTGCATACCTCCAGACCTCCTGGGCTGGGGTGTGAGCTCAGGAGATCGCTGCAGGAAAACAAAATATAACGTCCAAATTAGAATTAGCCAAAGGTTTGTTCTCAAAGGACGACCGGGCAGGCTCCCTGGCGACCCGTCACGAACCCAGCTCTGCAAAAATGGTAATTTATGGTGCCTATTTCCGACCCAGTCCCACCAAAAAGGCTGCTGGAGGAGGGACCCAGCCGAGCTGCGGAGGGAAGAGATGATGTATTCTGTTTTTAATTGGGGCTGTGGAGAAGACGCAGGCAGCTACCCACATAGGGCTATAACCTGGATATAACACACAGGCTGGTAAAAAGTTTCTGAGAAGGAAACATTGTGACTTTTTTTTCCTACAGAACACGCTAAACGCTCTCCCGGTGCAAAAAAAAATAAAATAATGATTGGAAGATTCCTTATTTATTCTGATAAGTTATCATCAGTGTCACTGAGAGGAACATTTAGGCAGAACAGCTCTCCTGCCCACACACTGTGTTTGCTTTTTAAAAATATTGCAAATAGCTGGGTGGCTTTAAATAAATAAATAGCTAATGAGTCACACCAATAGGAATTTAATGTCAAGACGGAGGAAGTGCCTGCCTGAGTGCCTCGCCGAGAAAGTTTATTAGTATTTCTTAACCACCTCGGTGCTGCTCTGGCAAAGCAGGCGGGCACCCTCGGCAGTGCCCGTGGTGGTCGTCCTGCAGGAGGGGATGCTGCAGGGCACCGGTAAGGAAAGGGTTACACAGAGTTTGCTGGGCAGCACCTGGAAGGACAAATCCTGTTTGTCTGTTCCCCTGCACAGGGCTGCAAACCAGGGAGGCGCCGGTGCCAGGGAGCCGTCCTGCCGAGATGGAAGGCACCAGCCTTTTCCTGGAACCAGGAACAGAGCCCTCATTTTACTCCTCCTGGAAGAGGTCCCCACGCAGGCATGAAATGCCCAGGAGAAGGCAGAGGCAGCATCACTGGGGTTTATTTTTGCAGCTGGGGCGGTGGGACGGGGACAAGGGACAGGACTGAGGCCACCACAAAGGCAGCGTGTCAGGCCCCATCCTCACGTCATGGAAACATCATAGAATCACAGAATGGGTTGGGTTGGAAGGAACCTTAAAGGTCATCTTGGTCCAACCCCCCTGCCCTGGGCAGGGACACCTCCCACCAGACCAGGTTGCTCCAAGCCCCCTCCAACCTGGCCTTGAACCCCTCCAGGGATGGGGCAGCCACAGCTTCTCTGGCCAACCTGGGCCAGGCTCTCACCACCCTCACAGAAAACAATTTCATCCTAATATCTCATCTCAATCTCTCCTTATTCAGTTTAAAACCATTCCCCCTTGTCCTATGGCTCCTCTCCCTGATCCAGAGTCCCTCCCCATCTCTCCTGGAGCCCCCTGAGGGACTGGAAGGGGCTTGAAGGTCTCCCTGGAGCCTTCTCTCCTCCAGGCTGAACCCCCCCAACTCTCTCAGCCCCCCCTCCCAGCAGAGGGGCTCCAGCCCTCCCAGCATCTTTGTGGCCTCTGCTGGCCCCATTCCAACAGCTCCATGTCCTCCCTGTGCCGAGGACTCCAGAGCTGGACACAGTGCTCCAGGTGGGGTCTCCATCCTCCTGGTGCCACAAGGATGTTGCGAGGACCAGTGGATCATAGCTGGTCTCAGGGTGCCTCAGCAGAGGCTTGGGGTTGGAGGAGCTGCTGTGACGGTGCACGGGGCCCCAGCAGCTCCAGAGAAACCCTCGGAACCCGCCTGCACGCCTGGGAGTGATTCATGGGAAGTTTGAAAGAAATTCAACTTCTGTTGGTGTGCCAGGGAGTGAGTGGGCGCTGGAAGGTGACAACATCCCGCTCCTTCATTCATCTCTTCAGCTGAGAGAGCTGCAAAAGCCCTCCAGTTATGCGGTACACGAGGTCCCCTCTCACCACCCACTCAGCCTATATTGGTATCTGCACATTTATAACAAGCTGGCTGGCTCAGGAGAGCAGGCTGCCTCCAGCAAACCCTGACTCACGTGGGGAGCTGAGCTCAGGGCTGAGCCCACCCACCCCACAGTGGGCTCCAGTGGGTCCTGCTTCACGCTGACACCCCACGCTCCCACCGCCAGGACCCCAGGCTTTTCCCCGAGGAAATCCCAACCATAGAAGAACTGGTCTTTCACACCACCAACCAGTTTGAAAACCTGGACTCAGACATAATCTCCATCGCTTCCTCATCCTCAGTGAACCAACAGCTCTTTCCAGTGACGGCCCATCAAAGGGGTGAAGAGAGGAACCCCAGCCCAGGATGACCATAATCCAGGGTGACCATGACCCAGCGTGACCATGGCAGCTCTCCTCACCCTCTTCCAGCCCTGATTCCCCTGTGGAGGGGGGACTGAAGAGCTCAGGACACCCCATTGTGGTGCCAGATGGGACACTGGCACAGGGAATATGGGGTTTGCATTAGGAGCCTCTGGAGATCCTGGATCAGGAACCACCAGTGCTTTGCAAAGGCCAAAAGGGGAGAGAACCTGAGATGTTTCCACCAAGTAATGCACAGTCTGAGACACTGCTGTGACACACTATGGGCCACAGCTTCAGCCCTCTCCTGCTCCTCTTCCTCACTGCCTGGTGGCTGCCGGGACCCTCCTGCTCTGCTGCCGGTTCTCCTGGGGAGCTCTGAGAACCTGTGGGGTGAGGAGGGGTGAGAACGGCCCAGCTGGGGACCTCCTGAGTGGAGGGGGGGGCCCTGCTGTTGGGGGGAACCCCATTTATGGCAGGGACAGAGGGACCCCAGAGCAGCTCCCCTGAAGGGACATTTCCAGGCTCAATTTTCTGGAGAAGGCTGCTCTACCAGGAGTTGGATTATTTCAAAGGCAAGCCAGCCTGCCCCGCAAAAGAACCCAATTGTCATAAAAAATACCCTTTTCAGTCAAAATAGTTATAAAGGAACGCATTTTTCAGCCCACTGCGACTTCCAGGCAGGTGGCTGGGTGCTCCTGAGGGATGGGGCTCGGGAGGAGCCGCTCCAGCCCTGCCCTGCAAGAGGAAGAGGAGGGGAGCCCAGGTCTGGCAGCCAGACCACCCGCGGCAGGCAGACGCCCCTGGCACTCGGGGGGCTGCCCGCTGGCTGGCAAACCCTCCCCGAGCCCAGGATTATTTTTTTTTTTCGGTGGGGGAGGCGAGGAAGGAATGGAAAAATCATCACACACATTGCACAGATGGAAAGAGTTTACAGCCCTCCTCACTTCCTCATCCTCGTGGTGTAAATTATACGGACAGATGTACAATCTGGGAAGTTGTCCAGATTTTCCTTTTTTTTTAATTTTTTTTTTTTTTTTTTAAGAAAGAGGGATGCTAAAACAACACTAGCTGTGCCATGTCTAGTCCTTGGCTTTCAGTGTTGGCTACAGAAGAGAAGAAACCAGCACTCCTGGCAAGTGGTGAATGATCCAGATAAGCGCTGAGCTCGCCTCGTGGCACCCTTTCCTTGCCCAGTCCCTCTCCAGTAAACAAGGAGGTGCAAGGCCCCCGTGCCCAGGGTGGGAGGCAGGAGATGGGACCCTCTGTGCCCACCCAGGACCCAACGCTGGAGGTGGCCCTGCCGCCGGTGACGGGCCAGGGTGGCTGCTTTCCTGCTCTCAGATCTAAGCAGCTCCTTGGATATTTACTCGATTGCCAGGAATGAGAGGGAGGAGGCGGATGACAACATGTTTCCAGCGCTTTGCTTTGTACAGATATCCTCAAGGCAGCATGTGTGTGTCTGCAAAGGGCTCAGTGTGCTTCTCAGTGCTGCTTCCAAACAAGGATCAAGTAAATTTTCCAAAGCATATTCTCCCCCGTCAAACACTGCTCTCGCTTTGGAGACTGTCCATGGCTTTGACACTCCTGCGGGTTTTCTACCCGCATCCCCGTGCCAAAGATTCCTTGGCGGGAGCAGCAGGTTGCGCTTGGCTTTTGCTGGAGAGAAGTGAAGCCGACAACACCGTGCCTCAGGGCCGGGCTGGTCCCCAAGGCTGAGCTCCAGGCTGCCTTTGGCTTGGCCACCGACTGGGGACAGGACAGGGTTGTGGTGCTCCTCGTGAGCATCACTCACTGCCACGAGTAGCTCTGGGTGCTGGGGGGAGCTGGGATCAGCATCAAACGTGAAGTGTGTGAGAGTCAGAGCCTGTCTGCCCTAACTGAGGTGAGAACGTGACTTCATCTGGGCTCAGACACCTTCCTTGGCCACACATGACCTCAGCAGGTGACCAGTTCCACAAACAAGACTTGGAGACCGAGCTGTGATACCCACAGGGGTGATGTCCACAGGGGTGATGTCCACCCCATTCCCTGTGGTCCAGCCCTGCCCCACCACTGGTGCCACAGGAACCATCCCACCAACACACATGAGTGTTTTCAGACACAAACCCTCCAGCACCTGAGCAGCGTGACTCAACCACCGCACAGGACGAGCCATAAATGCAAGTTTTACTGCCACAATTTATCATGATTTTACTACCTTTATCTCCCCATCCATTATGTGCTCTCATCTCCATTCCCCAGCAGTGGTGCCCTACGGCACCCAGCAGGGAGGGGGCTTGGAGGGGTAGTGGGGTGGGCACCTATGAGCAAGGAGACCCTCACAGGGCTCTGCCTTTGGTACCACATTTGGGAGTTCAGCCCGAAGCATCTCCCTCGTGGGACATATGGGAATACGGGAAGAGTTATCTGAAAAACACAATTCCCACCCTGTGGGAAACGGCAGCATTTGAATCTGGTTCCAGTCCAAATTGGACAAAAAAAACCCCTGCAGATTCTTCACAGAATAAGAAAATCCAGATTTTTTTTCATTTTTGCCTTTGCACCACGTTGAAGAGTTAGGCCGAAATGTAAGTGTCAGTTGTCTCCTGGCCAGGAGGCACTAAGGGCTTCCTGAAGAAACACCAAGCTGTGTTCAAACCTGCTCGGAAACCATGGGGGGTTCTAACTGACATCTCCCTTGGAAAATATTCTGATTCCACAAAAATACATACCTCAATCTGGAAAATTCTGACCAGCTTTAAGGAAGAGTAAATAATAAATAGCAAATAACCACTGAAGCAGAGATCACAGAGAAGGTTGGGCCGTATTCTGATTCCACAAAAATACATACCTCAATCTGGAAAATTCTGACCAGCTTTAAGGAAGAGTAAATAATAAATAGCAAATAACCACCGAAGCAGAGATCACAGAGATGGTTGGGCCATAAAGCACCTCAGTGAGACAGAGCAGATCCCTATTTCCAGGCTTAGGTGGCTGCTATCACCTTGGTTTCTACAGGTTGTTCCATAAAACACCTCAGAGAGATAGAGCAGATCCCTATTTCCAGGCTTAGGTGGCTGCTATCACCTTGGTTTCTACAGGTTGTTCCAACTGCAAAACTTGGTCAAATGGAGGAGGAAGCACTTCCACAGCAGAAAAAGAGAGGGGGAAAGACAGACATTGGACTGTTGAACTGTACAATTTGATCACTCTGTTCTGTGGCTTCTCCCTCGTGTCTTAAAGTGCTTTGACATCCCTTGTTAGGGCACTGCCACAGCCTATTTGGGACAAAGACTCTCACTTTCCAAGTGTTTTCATGGCATTTGTCCCTCTGGAGCTCTAGTCCCTTTCCAGATATTACTTTAAGACAAATAAAAAACAAATACTGAGATAAACCTCAGTATTTTTAATGAGAATTCCTCCCAGGAAGCTCCACCTTGAGACACAAACGGGTCCAACACCCAACCCAGCCTGGCTGTGCTCCCCAAAGGTCTCACATGAGCAGCTCCTTCACGCTGTTGCCAGCACATTTCTGATGTCCTCACCCCCCTGTGACACCCCCTGGGCTGTGTCTGGGCTCTGTTCTTGGCTGTGCAGAGCCCAGGGGACACCTCTGCTCCATCACTGGTGGGCAACAGCCCTGAAGAGCCCTGTGCTCCCGCTGACACTCACCGTGCCAGGGCACCAGCCCTGAGGTGGATGGTGATGGGTGCAGGAGTGGAGAAGAAATGGGATTTTTTCATGAAAAGGGGTAAGTGACACCCCCAGAGAGTTTCACATCTGCGTTGCTCAGCAAGAAACCACCCAGGCCCTTCTTTTGGGGAATGAGTCACTCCACGAAACTCCACAGGTAATTAAAGGGCTGGATGATTGAAGAGAATAAAGGCTTTATTTATGCCCCTTCTGCAGCGGGGATTCAGAGCTGTTAGCAGGAATTCCCAAACCCAGTCCTGCTCTGCTTTGTTATTAATGGGGATGGATTTTTATTCTAAAACCACCAGAGAACCAGCAAAAAAAAAGCAAAAAAAAAAAAAAGCTGGGCTGCACATTGGTCTCCTGTGCCCCACTGCGGCGCCGGGGGAAACGTTCCTACACACTGGCCTCAATGTTCTCCACCTCAGCTCCCTGCCTCTGGGGTCTTCCCCAAAAACCCCCTCTCCAAACTGCACCCAACCTCCAGCACCGGTGAAAACAAGTTGCTCCAAAGCAAGGAATAAAAATCCGAGGCATCTGTGTGCTTGATACTCTAAACAGGAACTGGCCTGCCACCTCAAACTCCGTACCAAATCACAAGCAACAGAGCAGAAAACCAAATTATTCTCAGCTGTTACACTGCTTAATTTAATATTTCCAATGAGCTCCTTTTCCTTCTCTTCAAGAATGAAATGCATATTTGTGCTGTGTCACAAAACATTAGATTTTGTCAAGGCAATTCATTTTTCAATGGTAATTTGTAAGTGCACACCATACCACACACGGTCTGGGGAATTTTATGGCTTCTTTCAGAGGCAAGGAAAATAAGAAGCACTCAAACTAGTGATGAGAGCATGGAAAAAAAAAAAAAAAAAAAGAAAAAAGAAAGAAAAAAAAGTGAATAGAAGTAACAATAACAGACAGAGCATTCATCTCTCTCAGCCTTGGAAAGAGAAGAATAGCCAGGGAGTAAACAGGGGCGGTGGGTTTGGGTGCTCCAAGACAAACAGGGCGCTGATGGGCAGGGACCGCGCCTGTTCACAAAGCTCCAGCTCTCCCCAGAATTTCATACACAGAATTTAATGGGGCATAAAACGGGCTAAATAACCTCATCAGCTTAATAATAAACCAAATAAAAATCAGCCTGGTTTTTGGCTTGTTATAGCATGAGGAACCCTATGGAAGACAAGGGGTTTCCGTAGCGGCACCGGGAGGATCAGCCCGTCTCAGGTGGCAGCAGGGCACGGCGTTTGTTCTGCTTGGATGTCCCCAGCTCAACCAGATGGTTGGGATCCATCCTCACTGCCCTCTGCCCAGGTCTGTCCCAGGGCAGGAAAGGATGGAGAACTGTTGTCCCCCCAGGATCTGTTGGAAGAGGTGGCTGCCACGGTTCCAAAGGTGCACAGCAACGGCCAGCACCATCATGGTGAGGTTCCAGGATTTCACCAGCAGCTCAGGTGGTCTGCTTTGGCTTCCAGCAGAGCTGGACTTTGGCTCTCCTCTCCTCCAGCCAGCCCTGTGGTGCTGCTGCCCCTGCTCCCAAGCCTGGGGAAGGGCTTCCAACACAGCACCTGTGGGTACCGGGAGAAGGAGTGACCCAGGGAGCATCACTGGTCACTACATCAGCAGCTCTGGTCCCAGAAGGACCACCTCTGCCCCAGCCTCCAGGTTCTGGCTGTTTCCACTCCTGCAGTGGGACTGTCCCTTGCTCCTCACACCCCAGACCAGCTCTCCAGACAAGGTCCTGGAGCCAAGATGCACAGACAGCTTCAAACCAGAGCTTGTTCGGTTCACGGGAGGAACTGCACGACAGGGCAGGGTGATCCTGTAATTAAACCTATGATTTGAGCCTTGAATTATATCACCAACAGGGGCAAAAGGAGACTTGATGTACGGTGTTTGTTGTACTGCACTCACAGGCAGCCAGTTAATTAAACTCACGCTTTGGGGACTCCCACAGGCCAGATACAGGAGCAGGAAGGAATCCCCCACCTCCCTGATCCCCACCTCACCCTCCAGCCTTGTCCTGCTTCTCCACCTTTCCCTGGAGCACCCGATATGGCCACAGCTACAGAAGGGTCCCTGGGTGTATGTGCGGCTTCTTCCAGCAACTCTGGATGCTGTGTCAGGATTAAACTGATGCTTTGGTGTCAGGAAGGATTTTTTTTCCCAAATCCAGCTGTCTGACACCTTTCTGGGGGTGTTTTCAGAAAGCCTGCCCTCCTTCTAGGTGTTCCTGCGTGCCAGCCAAGCGTGCCCAAGCCTGGGGCTACTCCGTAAAGCCAGACTTGCAGAGCAATAGCCCAACTTGCCAGAAAGGGCACCCACTCTGCTCCTGGCACTGCCTTCCTTCACCACCTGTATTTTGTATTTGCCTCTAGTCTGCAAGTTAATAGCAGGTATCCAGCCTGTCAGAGGCTGACATGTTGTGACAGACCGTAATATGACAAGTCCTGAGTGATGCCACTAAACGGGATCCTGCTGCATCAGTGCCAGAGAGACAACGGTAGCGTTCAGGTTGGTACGAAGTTCCCCCCCATTGCAGACGAAGAAATATTCTTTAAATACCACCTTGCTTTGGACACTTCACTCAGGCTTCTTGCCACCAAGATCATAAATAAGGGATTATTAGAAGTTTAGAAAGACCTGGCAGAGCTGGAGCTGTGGGCTAACAGCAGGTAACTGGCCACCACCTTGCCTCCCTTCCTCCTTCTCCATGGAGCACAAACCCCTGGCAGGAGGGATGCTTTTAATATATTTTTTAAACCACGTGGACTGTGTTAGTACGCTACAGTGCAGCACAAAGCAATGGGATGGGGTGGAACATAAGTTACATATATTTAAATCATAGAACTGTCTAGGTTGGAAGGGAGAGTTAAATATATTTAAATCATAGAACTGTCTAGGTTGGAAGGGACCTTTAAGATCATCTGGTCCAATCATCAACCTAACTCCCATTGAAACCATCACTAAACCATATCTCTAAGCTCTATGTCTGCCCATCTTTTAAATACCAGGAACTGGTTAGAAATTCAGGTGTGTCACTGAAGGCAAGGCTCTGTCACACAGGAAGACGGGAGGGGAGAGACACAACATCACGCTGGGAAAACCCTCCTCCCTCACATCTCACCAGAGGTAGCACCAACACAGCAGAATGTTGGTCACAACTCAGCGGGAAGGGCTTGCTGTGCTCTCCAACCCCAAAAAACAGTTACAATATATTTGTACCTGAGCAAGATCTTGCTTTTGAGGTGCAAATTGCCCTTGAACCACAGCACAAGAAGGTCACAGGCCCAACACACACACAGCGAAGACCTGCCACGTGAACATTTGGTGGCTAGTTCGTGGATGGGCTGGTGGTCCATCTCCACTGACAACACAGCCCTGTCTAGAGGAGAAGACAGGAGTTCCCTTGTGACCACCTGGCAAGACACACCACACCTCAGTCACCGTGGTTTTCATGTGTTTTTCAGGCTGAAGAGGTGGATAAAAGAGATTGTTTTGAAGCCATAGGCAAAGCACAGCCAAGGAGACTGGTATTACCCACTCACCAGCCAGCAGCCCTCTTCTGCTGCCAGAAGGTTGGATGAAGACCTCAACCTTGTGGTGCAGCATCGGCTGTGAGCCTCAACAGGAGGACAGACCAAGGTAAAAGCAGCTTCTTTTCCACCCCAGAGACTAGAAAGACACCAGTGACAACCTGCACTCCCAAGCCCCTGCTGCCCCAGGAGGTTCTGGAGCTCCTTCACCCACTGGCCCTGCCATGCACATCAGCCTCCAATGGCACAGGAGCTTGTTTGCTTTCTCGATGCTCCGTGAGCAAGTAAGAGAATAAGATTTATAGCATATTTTAAGGTTAATCAGCAAAATCTTTCAGGCAACTAACTGTATAAGCTTCTATTCAAATGGGATGATTTATAACGCTGAGGAGAAGTGACTGGGAAGAGCATGGAGAGCCACAGGAGGAGATCCTTGCTCAGACTCTCCATTGAGCAGTGCAGAAGACATTCCTGTCTCGCTGCAGAGACACCTGCCCCGTGCCATGGTCCTGGATGCCACAGCAATGGGGTTTGCTGGGTTGTCCCCCAACCCACCCCGGGGGAAGGAGTGAACACCCCTGGCAGCACCCAGACCCCACAGAGCAGGAGTGGGGTGGCTGGTGTGGAGCCCCACGGCACCCCAGGCTGCTTCCAGGGAGGAGAGACCAGGCTGATCCGGGAAAGCTCCAGAAAACATCCAGAAAACATCATTTTTGCACAGAACAAACACTTCACAAACCCACGCCTGTTTTCCCCAAACGAAATTTTGGTAGAAGCAAGGAATAACAAAGAACAGTTACAACAACATTCGACCTTTACTCCTGTAGCGCCTTTTAAAATTAACTGTTTTGAGATTTTTAAAGTTTAAAATGAACTGGTTTATGTGGGTTTTTTGTGTTTTTTTTTTAAATCCAAGCCACTGCTTTTGCCAAATTACCTATCAGTCTTCCCGGAACACGGTTTTGCAACCTTCCCGAGAATGTGCCTGAAAAACCCTTCAGGTTTTGTGCCAGTTAAAAGGAAGCCGAGCCCCAAAAATCTCCGTATCCCTTTGCAAATTGACTTTCCATCCTCCCCCTGGCTCTGACAATACCTTTCTCCTTCGAGTTCAAACACTTGTGGACACAGTGAATGTGCTGCATGTAATTAATTAGCGTAATGAATTTAGCAACCTACCTGTGGATAATCATAGCTAAATGCTTCTTTCAGTAGATTCTCTTCCTCCGGTGGGCCAGGGGTGGAGGAGACCTGATGTCTGAGGCGCAGCAGATGTTTTCTCAACATCTGGATGGGTCCTGCAGGCTCCCCCCACATCCCCCTTTCTTGGGAAGACCCTAGAGCTTCGGCAGCACTTTGGGGACACATCCTGGCCCAGGGTGTGTGGCCATGGGATTGGCTTTATGTTGCTTTTATGCCACATTTAATTGGAGGCTGGTCTTTAACCATTGAGGGGACAATGTGGACCAGCAGCGCCGCTGGAGCTGTGTCACAGGGAAGGGAAAGCAGCAGGATGGAACCCAGGACCGAGGGATAACGAAGCAGTGAGAGCATCAGGGGGAAGCTGGGCTCTGGAGAAAATTATTCGGTGTTTACACAAGGATTTCAAACCCAAAATTCCCCCACCCCTAAAAAAATTGAGACCCAGAAGCGGTCCCTAAGCCAGCAGTTGAGTTCTTGGGGAGCAGCCAGCGAGGGGACTCCGATAATCACTAACAGTGTTTATTTGCCTTACTTAAAAATATAAAGATTTTCTCTCTAGTTCTGGGCAGGGGGAAAGGTTAATGAATTCCTTCAGAGCAAAAGAGATCTTCAGACCTCTCAGTGGAAACAAGGTCAGAAATCAATGCTGGAGGTGGAGCAGGGAGGCCAGGTTGGAAAATAATGAAAAGGGGAAAAAAAAAAAATAAAAATACATAAATAAAGAGGCAGGAAAAAAAATGATAAGCTAAACAAATGGCAGGGTGACACTTGCTCAGCTCCCCACAAAGAATATTGAATTATTGTCTATAATTTGGGCTATCGAACCTAAATTAGGGCCTCCAGACTAAAAACTGCTGCATTGTGTGAGGGTACATCAAGGGTCAAATGCTCCTTTGGTTTGCTCATTATTTGCTCTGATACTAGGCTGTCATTAGCGGCAGCAGTGCTGAACAAAGCTGCATTACAAAGGCAGTACACATCAATGGTGCTAATTAATTGGATTAATGGAAGGGCAGCACAAATTAGGTCTGGCTTGGATAATTTCAATGAAAACTGAATACCAATCCCCAAAGTCATTGGAATATGGATGAGGCAAATTGAGTTAAAATAGAGGAGACTGCTGCATTCATTAGCCCGCCCACCCTCTGAAGTAGTTGTTTAATATGCAAACTATTAATATGCAAATCGGCACAAATGAAAAAAAAAAAAGTGTGATTTATTTTATTTTTTTTTTTAATTCTCCCCAACGCAGGCAGCTGCCTGACGTGAAAGAGCTGCGCGTTTCCGTGCTGGCAGAGGATGGAGTAACCCAGAGCAAAGAGGTGCTTTTATGTCAGAAACCCACTTCTGGTAACCCGTGCTGCCCTGGCTCAGCCACGTGTAACCCAGGGAACAGAACCATCTGGAAAAATAACTAATTTCAAAAAAAAACCAACATAATCTTGTCCCACATGGAGCCGGGAACCTCGCCTGAAGCTTGGGACACGCTGCCGGGAATGGGGTTTGCCCTCTGGTTTTTGGGGTGGGCACAGTCACCACATTGTGCCTGCTGGTCTTGGCTTTAGAGCAGTTTTAATCATTTAGTTCGTTAAGGGAAGGTGATAAGGCAACTTTCTCCCATATAACCACCTCCCATGGGAGCCTCGAGGAGCAGAGAGCTCTTCACCGAAGCAGAAACCACGCGACGTTTGCTCTGATTCACCCAGAAACAGGGAGTCTTGGGCAGGAGATGCTCCAGCAGAAAGGGCTGGTTCCTGCCAAATATATGCTGATAGAACTTAAAATCTTGAGGGTGAATCTCTGTAAACTTTACTGCTTAAGCAGAATGGAAATAAGAATAAATTCCAGCTGTGTAGGAACTTGTGGCTCTTGCCGAATCTGCAGCCAGCATGGCCTCGGCCAGCGTACGAACCACTGAATCCGTAAAGATTAGTAATAATTACCAAACCATTTCTGACTTCACGGTTCCAGCCCGTAAATTACAGCTCTATTGTGGTGCTTTCCCAGCGCTGCGGTGCCAATCACCACCCCCTGACAATTACAGAGCGAGTGAAAAACTTCTTAGAAACTGTAATTACCCCTAAGAACTGTTTCCCTCTTCGCCTTCCTTTGCTTAGCGGGTGACCCTTCAATGTTGTGACAAACGCCTTGTTTGGAATTATTTTTTCATTTCTAGCTGTTAACTAAATGCATCACCGCTCCAGCTTTAGGCTGATTTTCCTTCTTGCTTAAATAAGATTATACACATTACCCCATGCCCATATGGCCACTGCTCACCACGTGCCATTTGGTGTGCCCACCACAGGTCAGGGTCTGCCCAGGTGCCACATGGGCACTTTCCCCTCGATGCAGGGCTTCTCCACCACCTTGCCACCACCACTAGACTATGTTTTAAGTGAGCAAAGCATCTTGTTGATCTTAGAGGGATTAGATGCTTAATTTTAGGACCACACACGGGCTTCCTGAGCTCCAGCAGAACAACATGCTCAAGCTTCATGGAGCTGGTCCACAGCGATGACTATATTTTTATGGTCCAAATACAAAGTGGAGGGAAAGAGCAGAGCTGCACAGAGCAGAGGAAGGTGAAGTGGTTCCACAGAAAAGCAGTAAAACACTTTTAGTGCTGGTGACCACAGCAGGTACTTACAGAGCAGGTCTTGCCCCATCCCCTTCACCTCATGCTTCCTCCTGAGCAGCTACTGGAGTTCTGGGGCCGCCCAGGGCCCTTTCCCAGCTGTGCTGGTCGTTAACTGGATTTGCAGCAGCAGGGAAAGCTCCTCCCTGGCAAAGGCAGCAGCTCATTCAGCTCCTGATAACCTTCATGTGTGTGAATTTATTCCACAGCACCCGATTTATTTAACTGAGATAGAAAACCCCACTTGGCCAACCCTACTGCCTTTGAGTTTGGCTCCTCGTGGTCCTGCCTCGCTCCAAGAGGAGGTGAATGCCCCATGCAGGGTGAGAGCAGATGTGTCCTCTGCAACCCTGTGAGCTCCTGGGTGTCTGGGAGAGGTGGGGAGGCTGCACACCCTCACCATGACCCCAGGGGCTCCCTTTACCATCATGGGGTCCCCAGTTTTCCCCAGTTTCACACCACTGGTGCCAAAGCAATGGGTCTGGGCTCCTGAGAGCTCCCAGTTTTTCCCTCTGCAGTGAAGATGCTCAGGCACCAGCTCGGGGGCTGCTCTGGATTCTTCTGTTTTTCCTCACATTCTGTTTTCTGTTCCACAAATAAAGAGAAGGAGACGAGTGTTTGTGGGAAAGGGGCATGGCTTAATTCTCATGAATCAAAAAAAAAAAAATCTCCCAGGAGAAAGCAGTTCAGTTCAGGCATAGACGAGTGTTTGTGGGAAAGGGGCACGGCTTAATTCTCATGAATCAAAAAAAAATATCTCCCAGGAGAAAGCAGTTCAGTTCAGGCTGGAGCCACCCTGTCGGGCTGGGGGGGGTCCAGGGTGGCCACCAGCTCCCAGCCCTCACAGGGGGGTCTCCCTGCCCTTCAAACCCACCCTGGCACCCCCCAAACCTGGGCATCTGCAGCCTGGCTGCTGCTGGAAGATAAACCAGCAGGGCTGGGACAGGGAAAGGACCCCCCTTGTTAATATTGTTCATTCTTCAGCCACTTCCTTTTAATCTTTTATTTTTTACTCTAGGGTCCTCTACTGTGCTCACCACTTGTTTCTGAGCGCCCCATCCTCCCAGCAAACACCTACATGTTTGGTGTGGAATTAAGCCATTAAATATTTCAAGGGATGGGGCATCTATCTTTTCCTCCAGGAGATTAGTGAGTCCAATAAATCCTGCTGTCGGGGTCCCTTTAACTCAGCACCACGGACTCTCCAGTGGGTTCAAGCTCATTCCTTGTCACTCGTCCCATGCCAGGGTGGCCAGAAGAGAAAAAAAAGGGCTGATGCATTTGGGAAACCTGTGGCCATGCCTAAGAGCAGCCAAGCATGAAAATAACACTTTTTATTTTATTTTTTTTTATGATTTTACTGATTTTCTTAGTGCTCTGCCCTTAAAATGGGTAAGCATGACTGTCCCCCCCCCATGCCACTGGGTACAAGGGGACACGCAGCCAGTCCAGCACCTCACAGCCCCAGCTGGCATCGAATGGAAGCAAAATACCAGGTAACTTTAATGACACTTATTAAGAGTGCAACCAGCCTTTCTTAATTAAAGTCAGATCAGCTCCTGGGGCAGAGGGAGCCCGTGGCATGGCAGCTATTTCCTCGGCGATTTCATTCCATTGGTTTTTCTGTGCATAAGGGGATGTTGCTGTGATCCCTCCAAGAGCTGGCAGAGCCTCCACGCTCTTGTCACCCTGTAACAGCTTCCTGGATTAATGATTCTGCAAAGGGCTAATTCTTAAGAGGGCAATGTCTTTTGCAGGCTGGTATTGATCTTTGTCAGCTTCCCCTTGAAAGAAAGAAAATATTGGCTTATTTACAAAAGGTAGCTTTTTGCTCCTGGCAAGTCAGCCCCAAGATTCACGGCTCCTCGCGTCCCTCAGAAATTGGAAAGGCTGAGGGTAGTTCCTCGAGTGTCAAAATCAAAGTCCTGGAAGTTCACAAAGCCCTGCAGAGGGTCGGGGGGTGGAAGGGGCTGGGTTTTCCCAGTGAGCCCAGTGCCCAGCTGGGAGGGCTGAACCAGAGCCGGGCACGGGGACAGGAGCCGTGGCTGAAATCCTGCTCTTTACCTTTGGGTTGTGTTCTAAAAGGGAAAAAAACACCGCTTTTCAACAAAATGCACAAAATGGATGCTTTTTGAAATCATATTTTGCATATTCATGTAATATGAAGAACAGAAAACCATTCAAAATTCGAAGTGAAAAAGAATCTAAACGCTGAAAAAATCATCTTAGCAAAACCCAAGAAGATACCATACTTTGGCAAACAGCATTTTGTGAAAAGGTAAGGTCACCCCCCAGTAATTTTCCTTTCGGGTACATCCTTTCCACCGGCAGGAGCCAGTGCAGGGCACAGAGGGGCAGCTGGGAGCTCCCGGGGGCAGGAGCCAGGCCCTTCTCCCCTGGGAGATGTCCAGCACCTACAGAGAAGCTGCACCCTCTGCCTCCCCAGAATAGAACCTTAAAATATCTGCACATGAATAACCAAACCCTGAGCTGATTCACAAACTCATCCCAGAATAGTCCGGATACATATGTGTAGCTGTGCATATGGATATATATGTACACATACAAATAGAGAAGAAGGCATTTTCAGCTCAGATAAAGGAGGAAACATGAATTATAATATTAAAATCATAGAATCACAGAATAGTTTGGGTTGGGTGGGACATTTCACTGTCATCTAGTCCAATCCCCCTGCAATGAGCAGGCACATCTTCAACTTGACCAGGTTGCTCAGAGCCCCATCCAACCTGACCTGAGATGTTTCCAGGGATGGGGCAGCCACTGCTTCTCTGGGCAACCTGGGCCAGGCTCTCACCACCCTCACACCAAAGAAGTTCTTCCTTGTATCTAGCGTAAATCTCCCCTCTTTCAGTTTCAAACCATTACCCCTTGTCCTATGGCTCCCTTCCCTGATCCAGAGTCCCTCCCCATCTCTCCTGTAGCCCCTTGAGGGACTGGAAGGGGCTCTAAGGTCTCCCCGGAGCCTTCTCTTCTCCAGGCTGAACCCCCCCAACTCTCTCAGCCCGTCCTCCCAGCAGAGGGGCTCCAGCCCTCCCAGCATCTCCATGGCCTCCTCTGGCCCCACTCCAACAGGTCCATGTCCTTCTGCTGTTGGTGGCCCCAGAGCTGGAGGCAGGACAAGATGGGGAGTCTCCCCAGAGCAGAGCAGAGAGGCAGAATCTCTGCTGGCCACATTGTTGGGGATGCAGCCCAGGATCCCAGCCCTGAAACCCACCCCCCTTCCCTGCCCTCCGTTCCCCCCTTGGCAGACCCACCGCTCCCACTGCCTTCCTGGCCCTCCACACCCAAAATGTCCCCAAATCATCGATGTCATCATTATGACCAAGTTGGAGGCTGTCCCACTAAGCATTAAACTGGCTCAATCATTGATCCTCTTGTCTCTGACAAAAAGCCACCACGATGTCATGATCAAAGGTAGCAGGAGAGCCCGAGCCCGTGCCCCCCACACTTGGCCACACGCTTGGGTTGGCCGGTCCTGCAACAGCCTTGCTCTGCACCCCCTGTTCAGTGCTGTGCTAAACAAACAATATTACACACTAAAACAAAACAAAACAAAACAAAAAAAAAACCTGAAAAGCTCTTCCACCCACTAACTCCTGCTGTGCAGAAGGTGCCAAATCAGATTACAGCGCACAGTTGCCACATTATCCTGTCTCGACTTCACTAACGCTCATTAAGCTTCTAAAATCCTTTTTATGGTGTTTATAACACCTCCAGAGGAGTTTACTGTGTAAATATTATTCTACCATTAAATCCTGCAACAAGGCAACCGTCAACAAGTGGAATTTGTAATGGGCCTGCCGAGAGGGCTCGGCTCGCAGGCTGCGGCGCCTGTGAAGTGAGGCCAACGAAAGCAGCCAAGAACACAGTACGGAGTGATAAAGCACTTCATTTTGATGCTTTAAATCTCCTACCACTTGGGCCTGCTTAATGTAACAGGCCCACTGAGACATTAGATTTGGGCCTGGAGTCAAATAAGCTACAGGGAGCCACTTACTGAAAGCAGCCTTCCACGCAGCGGCAGCATTAGCGGTTTAACCCAACTAATCCGGCGCGGAGCCGCCGCGGGCTAGCAAAGGGCCGGATGTGGCTAGCCCCACGGCAGAGCCCACCCTCGCCCCCTAGGTGGGGATGTGCCCTCGGCGTTCCCGGGGCGAGGGTGGGCATCCTCCCGGTGCGCCCCGAGGATGCGGAGGAGGAGGAGGAGGGAGGTCGGGGAGCGGAGGATGCTGAGACCGGAGGAGGCTGGACCGCCCCGGGCAGGGAACCGGGCGGTCCCCCCCCTCCTCCGCTCACAGCCCTTCTTCACACCCCGGCTAGGAACAAAAGAAATGCAAAAAGATTGCCTGGAAAAAAGAAAAAAAGAAAAAAAAAAAACACGGAGGTCCCCAATCCCGCTCCCCCTTCTTCACACCCCGGCTGGGAACAAAAGAAATGCAAAAAGGTTGCCTGGAAAAAAAAAAAAAAAAAAAAAAAAAAAAAAAAAGAAAAAAAAAAGAGAAAAAAAAAAAAAAAAAAAAAAAAAAAAAAAAAAAGAAAAAAAAAAAAAGGAAAAAAGAAGAAAGAAAAAAGGAAAAAAAGAGGAAAAAAAGGAAAAAAAGAAGAAAGAAAACAAAGGAAAAAAGAAAAAAAGAAGAAAAAAGAAAAGGAAAAAAGGGAAAAAAAGAAAAAAAGGAAAAAAGAAAAAAAAAAGGAAAAAAGGAAAAAAAAGAAGAAAAAAGAAAGAAACCAATTAGGATTGTTTCCAGGTGAAAAAAGGGGAAAAAAAGAAAAAAAGGAAAACAAGAAGAAAAAAAGGAAAAAAGGAAAAAAAGAAGAAAAAAGAAAAGGAAAAAAGGGGAAAAAAAAGAAAAGGAAAAAAAAGGAAAAAAAAGGGGAAAAAAAAAGGAAAAAAAAAAGAAGAAAAAACAAGGAAAAAAAAAGAAAAAAAAAAGGGAAAATCAAAAGGTGCAGGGGGAATGCGGGCAGCGGGAGAGGAGGGAAGGAGACTCCCCGAAGATCCCGCGGAGCTGGCAAGTGTCAGAATATCAACAGCTGTTCCCAAAGCACAAAAATAAACCCGCTGGAAACGCCCCGCTATTTGCAAACCCGCGCTCCCCCCGCCCAGCCCCGCTCCCGCACCGCCCCGCACCGCCCCGCACCGCCCCGCACCGCGCCGGGCCGGGGGGGGGGACACGGCGCCCGGGCAGGAGAGGGTCCCCTCTCCCTTCCCAAGTGACACCCAGC
>NW_015090850.1:191641-197995 GCF_001431845.1 Calidris pugnax
AGGGGCCCCCCCCGTTGTGTCCCCCCCCCCTGGTCGCCCCCCCCCCCAGCTCCACCGCCGCCGCCGGCAGCATCCCCCGGCGTGCCTTGGCAAACCGCGCTTGTGTAAGAGAAAAAAGATGACCAAGTTTGGAAATGTTGCTCCCTAATTTTTACCATATGTGTTTCCTGGTGCCGTGTCAGTGCCTGCATCCAAGAGAGGGGCTCGCTCAGGTTATTGGGGGGCTCGGCTCCTCCGGGGAGCCCCACACCACCCGCAGCCCCCCAGCATCACCTGCTGCTTTCCCCTTCCTCCCCTCTCCCCCACCATCCCTCTCCTGCTCTCACAAAAACATCGGGGGGGGAGCTGGAAATCAAAGTCACCCGGTGGATTTTTGCTTCGCGGGTTCCAGGTCTCCAAAATTATTATTTTATTTTTTTTTTTGGAAGGAGAGCGGAGCAGAAACAAACATTTTGAAATTGTCTGTGGAGGAAGACGCTGGAAATCGTTGCTGCGGCTTAAACGACAATGTTTCAGTTTTGACAAAAATTGCTTGGGTTTTGTTTCGATTTTTGACTTCAAGCAAAATAATTTATCATGCAAAATTAATAGAGAAGACAACAGTTACAATGCAAAACACAAAACGTAATGCGATAAATAATGAAAATATTGAAATACAAGCTGTTTCAGAATTAAAAATTAAAATGACTTGATAGGAAAATGTCACGCAGGATGCTGCGGCGTTGTTGAAATTTTTTTCCAGCTTTCCCCCAAAACAAAACTCTGCTGAAATTCGGCTGGTCCCACAAAGCACCGGGTGCTGGGGGTCAGGAAGGAGCCGTGCACCCCTGTTTCTGTGCTCTCCCACCCTTCCCCTTCACCCCGAGTCTGTTGGTGCCCGTGGCTCCTGCGGGATGTCCCACATGCTGGAGATGTGCAGGAGCTGTGGTTGCCATGGCAATGGGGCAAAACAGCCACCATTCCCCCATGGGTGGCCAGGGACCAACTATGGGACCTGCACCCCAGGGACCAGGCTGGGGCTGAGCCCCCAGGACACATAGGTGGCACAAGGTGAGGAGGATGAAGCCACAGCTCAGTCAGAGTAGGGCTGTGACATCAAGAAATGAGGAAAAAAACATCCCGTCATGCTCCTGCTAGAAAATCACAGCTTGGTAATCGCTGCCCTCCGAAAGCTGCATATTTTAGCAGGGTTGTCATCCCCATATTTGTCATCTCTATAAGCTCCTGCGCACGAGGGAGACCAGTCACCACCGGTTCCTAAGCTGGGACAGGGTCAGGGAGAGGGGGAGAGGAGAAGTCCATCCTGGCGAGGAGCCCACCAAGAAACATCACCACCGCAGGTGACAAATGAGGGTGGCCTGAAGTGACAAACGGTCCTGCAAAACCTGTAACATCACCGGGATTTCACAGCTCGTGAGATTGAAGTTAAACCAGCTTTGAGCAAATGATTTGATATCACAGGAGGGGACACCAAGGAATAACAAAAGGGACCCTTTCTGAGGTGGGGAGCAGGGGAGAAGACCAGAGACCTTCCCAGGAAGGGGTGGGAGCCTTGTCTGTGCCACAAGGTGCATTTGGCAGCGCAGGAGGAAGGAGCCAAATGTCAAAGCCTGGATGCCTTCTAGACTGGGTGGAAATGAGTTGTCTTTCCATGGTGGCAAGTCGTGGTGTCATCTCTGCTCCGCGCTCACACCCTGATATGACACCGCAGTAAGGGGGGGGGCAGTCGCAAATGCCCCCATGGTGGCAAGTCGTGGTGTCATCTCTGCTCCGCGCTCACACCCTGATATGACACCGCAGTAAGGGGGGGGGCAGTCGCAAATGCCCTCCTAATTAATATAAATTGTTTGTTTTCCCCTGATAAACACCACAGACATGTTTCTTGATAAAGATGAATGATGGCCCCACGTCGGCAGCTCCTGTGCCAGCTCTGGCCAGTCTGTGGGACACGGGGACAACCTGGTACCTGTGCCCCCTGGGGATGCTGGGGACAACGGGATAAAGCCACCCTCCAGCCACCACCCCCATCCCTGTGCCACCCCCACACTCAGCAGAGCCTGAGAACATTATGAACATTTCTTCTCCTTGCTTTCACAGCTCGTGGCCACTCAAAAATGGCTAGGAAGGGGAGGGCACCCCCAGGAGCAGAGGAAGGCTCACTTGCTGGCTGTCCCCACAGACCCCGGGCACCGCAGAACACCCTTGCACACTTTGCACAGCACATTTTGGAGCTCAAAATACCTGAGTGGCAGCGTGTGAGAAAACAACTGGGGCGCTGAGGGTGTTAGAGCACACAGAGAACGGCAATTAAAGGGTTTCCATCAAAAGGCCGGCCTGGGTAAGGTTCCCAATTATCCCCACAGCCATAGGGATTTTAATGGGCGCTGGCACGTCCAACAAAGGTCTGCTGGCTGCTCCCCACACAATGCCATTCAGGCAGCTTTTGTGCAGCTGAGGGGCACAGGGTTTGGGAACGCCGCCGGCCCTCGGGGCAGAGGACACGGGTGGCTTTGCCTTCAGGGGGAGGCTGTGGGGCAGGGAGGTGCTGAGTGTCCCCCTGCCAGTTCCAGGTGCCACATCCCAAGGGATGGGACCCTGACACTAAAGAAGTGTCATGGACCTGATGGAGAGGGTCCAGAGGAGGGCCACAGGGATGATCAGGGGGATGGAGCACCTCTGCTCCGAGGACAGGCTGAGGGAGCTGGGGTTGTTCAGCCTGAAGAAGAGGAGGCTCCAGGGAGACCTAATAGCAGCCTTCCAGTACCTGAAGGGGGCCTACAGGAAGGCTGGGGAGAACCTGTTTACAAAGGCCTGTAGTGACAGGACGAGGGGCAATGGCTTCAAGCTGGAGGGGAACAGCTTTAGACTGGAGATGAGGAGAGGGTTCTTCACTGTGAGGGTGGTGGAGCACTGGGACAGGCTGCCCAGGGAGGTGGTTGAGGCCCCTTCCCTGGAGATATTCAAGGAGAGGCTCGACGAGGCCCTGGGCAACCTGGTCTAGTTGGGGGTGTCCCTGCTGACTGCGGGGAGGTCGGACTAGATGGCCTTTGGAGGTGCCTTCCGGCCTGGACAACTCTATGACTCTACGAAGTACCCACCATCGTGTTGCTTGGTGCCACCGACTGGTGGCACCGATGGTGCCCACCATCACGCTGCTTCCCAAGGGTCACCAACACTCTGCCGCCCCTTCCCAGGAACCTTCACCCACGGTCCCCACTCCTGGCTGGTGACAACCCATACCCACCAAGCGCCAGCTGATGTCACCCGTGCCGTGGCCCCGGCACACGCCTGGGCGGCCTGTGGTGCCACCACGGCGGCGGCAGCATCGGCATGGGCACTGCGCGGTGACTCAGCCGGCAGGAATGTGGGAGTTCTGCACGGCTCCGGCGCTGAAAGCCTTTTAATTCCAGCCCGGTGATGAATGGGCAAGGCCTGAAATGAAATGTTCGGAGGCTCAATGTACCAGGCCTCCCGCTTGTAATTATTTTTGTACAGAATATGTCAAGTGTCGTGCTTCACAAGAACTCGTTTAGCATGCAAACATTTTGTGATTAAGTGAGGCTTACTTAATTAAGCACTTTGTAATGACTCTTAAACCAAAGAGTAGTGGATTAGTGCGTCCTATTTGTGTCTATCATGTTAAAGGCGCGGTAATAACAGGTTGCTGCAGACAATTAGGGTTAGAATACAGAGTGGATGGAGGGAGAATCAGCAGGCACCCGGAGCCCCGCCACTCGCTCATGTCCTGATTTAAAGCTGCCTCTGAGGAGACAATGCCAATCCGCTCTCCACATCTGCCACCACATCCAGCCCCAGCTCCCTGCTCCCTCGGTGTCACCCACCAGGACATGCCTGAGGGGTCTCACAGCCAACTGGTGGCTGGGTGGGGTGGGCATCACCCCAGGATATGGTCCCCACTCCAGCAAAGAGCACCTAATTCCCAAGGCAAGGGTTTGCTTGTAGCCCTAAACCACACTCTGGCACGGATAAAGCAGGGCACACACACCTTGTGTGCTGCCAGGCAGCATAGTCTGGGCTGAGGACCTTAGAATCACAGAGTCATAGAATTGCCCAGGCTGGAAGGGACCTTTCAGATCACCTAGTCCAACCATCAACCCAACACTGACAAAACCCACCGCTAACCCATGTCCCTCAGCACCACGTCTTACTGCCCTGGGCAGCCCATTCTAACACTTGATAACCCTTTCAGTGTAAAATTTTCTCCTATTATCCATCCTAAACCTCCCCTGGCACAACATGAGGCCCTTTCCTCTTGTCCTATCACCTGTTCCTTGTGCAGCACCTTCTTGCACAAAAGGGTGCAAGTCCCCACTTGTGTCCACAGGCCCAAAGCATTGTCCGGCTCCAGACCCAAAGTGTGGCAAAAAAATACCCAAATTCCCTCTATCTTAGTCCAGCTGGGAGGGCTGCTGTGCTGCACCAGGGTGTGCCACTTCCAGATGAAGACAAGACGTGTGCTACCAAGGAGATGTGGCTGCTGAGGTTTCTGGCAGCTACCAGCACTGGTGGGGATGCCACCAGAGCTACGAACTCACCAGCCCATCGTAATAACCCTGGGTCACCCTACCCCACTGCTCTTCATGAACTCATGAGAGATTAATTCCCTCCACCTTCAGCACACCCGTCGTGCTGGGTGTTCACTTGGGGCTGGCACAGCACAGGGACACCCCTTCCTCTTGAGCAAATCGTTGCTCCATGTCTCAGCTTCAGGCCGTGAACAACACAAACCATCTCCTGTGGTCATCTGTGATGTTTCAGAAGCAACACGGGCCAGATTCAGGAGGTGACAGGTTGGACGTCAGGGCAGGGCAATTCAGCCCTGAATTGTCAGTCCTGAGGCCGTTCATTCTTCAGGAGCCAGACAACAGCCCTGAATTGTCAGTCCTGAGGCTGTTTGTTCTTCAGGAGCCAGACAAGCTCATCAGCAGGGGCCCCAGTTCTTCTGCCCCACTGGGATGCTTGCTTAGGAGGAATTATTGATTTTTGCTACCAGAGAGGCACAAGAACACAAAATTACAGTAAACACGAGTCTCCTGGGCACTCAGGGTAAAGGAAAGCAGCAGTTGTGCTGTTCTGTGCTAGAGGAAGCCCTGCTGTTCTCTGAACAGTCCTCCCTGCACGTCCCACCTCGCAGGGCAAGGAGCAGACAAGCAGCAGGGGAAGGAGGCACAGGAGGGGGGCTCAGATGCCATCACGATAGGGGGGTGGCAGGTCCCTGGCACCACAGTCCTGCCTCGTGAGCTTTCCTCTCCTCCTCTCCCTCCTGGGCCCCCAGTCCAGGACCTAGATAAATATCTAAAGGGTGGGAGGCAAGAGGATGGGCTCAGACTCTTCTCAGTGGAGACAGGACAAGGGACAACAGACACAAGCTGGAACATGAGAAATTCCATCTCAACATGAGGAAACACTTCTTTACTTTGGGGGTGGCAGAGCCTTGGAAGAGGCTGCCCAGAGAGAGTGTGGATTCGCCTTCTCTGGAGATATTAAAATTGCTCCTGGGTGCCTTACAAGTATCTAAAGGGTGGGTTGAAGGATGTTGGAACCGCTAAAACTCTTTTTAGTGGTTTCCAGCAATAGGACAAGGGGAAACAGGCACAAGCTGGAACATGGGAAGTTCCTCTCCAATCTGAGGAAGAACTTCTCTGGGGTGAGGGTGGCAGAGACCTGGAAGTGGCTGCCCAGGGAGGGTGTGGAGTCCCAAATCTGGAGATCTTCAAGCCCCGCCTGGATTCTCCTGATGTGCTCTGGGCAGCCCTGCTTTGGCAGGGAGGTTGGGCTGGATGATCTCTCGAGGTCCCTTCCAACTCCAAAAATTCCGTAATTCCGTGATTCCTGTCCAGCCTGCTCTGGGTGACCCTGCTGTAGGAGGGGGGTGGAGGAGGTGGTCTCCAAAGGTCCCTCCCAACCCCGACCATTCTGCGAGCTCTGGAGCCAGGATGGCACAAACCTCTCCCTGCCTGGGGATCCCCCAGAAATGTGGGTACCACCAGAGCCCGCAGTGGGGTGACTGGTGCTGTCTGATGGGGGGCTCATCCGAAACATGGGGGAACGCGCCGGTGGGGGAGAGTCTGACCATCATCCCCCCCCCTCCACCTTCCCACCCCCGTGTCCATGAGGAAGAGGATGGGTTTGAATGTTGAGCTTTAGCAAACCTCTGGCAAAGCTCTCCTTTGGCAAACCACCCCCGGGCAGGGCTGCCCACCCCCGGCAGCAGCCTTTTGTCTGCGGGGGCTGGAGGACAAAAGGCGATGGCCAGCCTTTCCCCGGGCTCTGGAGGGCGTGAAGGGACCGAGCCGGCCCCTCTGAGCCCCCTCCCCAGCTGGGCAGCCCCCC
>NW_015090850.1:214641-257492 GCF_001431845.1 Calidris pugnax
TGACAGGACGAGGGGCAATGGCTTCAAGCTGGAGGGGAACAGATTTAGACTGGAGATTAGGAGGGGGTTCTTCACTGTGAGGGTGGTGGAGCACTGGAACAGGCTGCCCAGGGAGGTGGTTGAGGCCTCTTCCCTGGAGATATTCAAGGAGAGGCTCGACGAGGCCCTGGGCAACCTGGTCTAGTTGGGGGTGTCCCTGCTGACTGCGGGGAGGTCGGACTAGATGGCCTTTGGAGGTGCCTTCCGGCCTGGACAACTCTATGACTCTACGAAGTACCCACCATCGTGTTGCTTGGTGCCACCGACTGGTGGCACCGATGGTGCCCACCATCACGCTGCTTCCCAAGGGTCACCAACACTCTGCCGCCCCTTCCCAGGAACCTTCACCCACGGTCCCCACTCCTGGCTGGTGACAACCCATACCCACCAAGCGCCAGCTGATGTCACCCGTGCCGTGGCCCCGGCACACGCCTGGGCGGCCTGTGGTGCCACCACGGCGGCGGCAGCATCGGCATGGGCACTGCGCGGTGACTCAGCCGGCAGGAATGTGGGAGTTCTGCACGGCTCCGGCGCTGAAAGCCTTTTAATTCCAGCCCGGTGATGAATGGGCAAGGCCTGAAATGAAATGTTCGGAGGCTCAATGTACCAGGCCTCCCGCTTGTAATTATTTTTGTACAGAATATGTCAAGTGTCGTGCTTCACAAGAACTCGTTTAGCATGCAAACATTTTGTGATTAAGTGAGGCTTACTTAATTAAGCACTTTGTAATGACTCTTAAACCAAAGAGTAGTGGATTAGTGCGTCCTATTTGTGTCTATCATGTTAAAGGCGCGGTAATAACAGGTTGCTGCAGACAATTAGGGTTAGAATACAGAGTGGATGGAGGGAGAATCAGCAGGCACCCGGAGCCCCGCCACTCGCTCATGTCCTGATTTAAAGCTGCCTCTGAGGAGACAATGCCAATCCGCTCTCCACATCTGCCACCACATCCAGCCCCAGCTCCCTGCTCCCTCGGTGTCACCCACCAGGACATGCCTGAGGGGTCTCACAGCCAACTGGTGGCTGGGTGGGGTGGGCATCACCCCAGGATATGGTCCCCACTCCAGCAAAGAGCACCTAATTCCCAAGGCAAGGGTTTGCTTGTAGCCCTAAACCACACTCTGGCACGGATAAAGCAGGGCACACACTCCTCGTGTGCTGCCAGGCAGCATAGTCTGGGCTGAGGACCTTAGAATCACAGAATCATAGAATTGCCCAGGCTGGAAGGGACCTTTCAGATCACCTAGTCCAACCATCAACCCACCACTGACAAAACCCATCACTAACCCATGTCCCTCAGCACCACATCTGCCCAGCTTTTAAATACCTCCAGGGATGGGGACTCTACTACTGCCCTGGGCAGCCCATTCTAACACTTGATAACCCTTTCAGTGTAAAATTTTCTCCTATTATCCATCCTAAACCTCCCCTGGCACAACATGAGGCCCTTTCCTCTTGTCCTATCACCTGTTCCTTGTGCAGCACCTTCTTGCACAAAAGGGTGCAAGTCCCCACTTGTGTCCACAGGCCCAAAGCATTGTCCGGCTCCAGACCCAAAGTGTGGCAAAAAAATACCCAAATTCCCTCTATCTTAGTCCAGCTGGGAGGGCTGCTGTGCTGCACCAGGGTGTGCCACTTCCAGATGAAGACAAGACGTGTGCTACCAAGGAGATGTGGCTGCTGAGGTTTCTGGCAGCTACCAGCACTGGTGGGGATGCCACCAGAGCTACGAACTCACCAGCCCATCGTAATAACCCTGGGTCACCCTACCCCACTGCTCTTCATGAACTCATGAGAGATTAATTCCCTCCACCTTCAGCACACCCGTCGTGCTGGGTGTTCACTTGGGGCTGGCACAGCACAGGGACACCCCTTCCTCTTGAGCAAATCGTTGCTCCATGTCTCAGCTTCAGGCCGTGAACAACACAAACCATCTCCTGTGGTCATCTGTGATGTTTCAGAAGCAACACGGGCCAGATTCAGGAGGTGACAGGTTGGACGTCAGGGCAGGGCAATTCAGCCCTGAATTGTCAGTCCTGAGGCCGTTCATTCTTCAGGAGCCAGACAAGCTCATCAGCAGGGGCCCCAGTTCTTCTGCCCCACTGGGATGCTTGCTTAGGAGGAATTATTGATTTTTGCTACCAGAGAGGCACAAGAACACAAAATTACAGTAAACACGAGTCTCCTGGGCACTCAGGGTAAAGGAAAGCAGCAGTTGTGCTGTTCTGTGCTAGAGGAAGCCCTGCTGTTCTCTGAGCAGTCCCCCCTGCACGTCAAACCTCACAGGGCAAGGAGCACACGAGCAGCAGGGGAAGGAGGCACTGGTGGGGGGCTCAGATGCCATCACAACAGGGGGGTGGCAGGTCCCTGGCACCACAGTCCTGCCTCGTGAGCTTTCCTCTCCTCCTCTCCCTCCTGGGCCCCCAGTCCAGGACCTAGATAAATATCTAAAGGGTGGGAAGCAAGAGGATGGGCTCACACTCTTCTCAGTGGAGATAGAACAAGGGACAACAGACACAAGCTGGAACATGGGAAATTCCACCTCAACATGAGGAAACACTTCTTTACTTTGGGGGTGCCAGAGCCCTGGAAGAGGCTGCCCAGAGAGAGTGTGGATTCGCCTTCTCTGGAGATATTAAAATTGCTCCTGGGTGCCTTACAAGTATCTAAAGGGTGGGTTGAAGGATGTTGGAACCGCTAAAACTCTTTTTAGTGGTTTCCAGCAATAGGACAAGGGGAAACAGGCACAAGCTGGAACATGGGAAGTTCCTCTCCAATCTGAGGAAGAACTTCTCTGGGGTGAGGGTGGCAGAGACCTGGAAGTGGCTGCCCAGGGAGGGTGTGGAGTCCCAAATCTGGAGATCTTCAAGCCCCGCCTGGATTCTCCTGATGTGCTCTGGGCAGCCCTGCTTTGGCAGGGAGGTTGGGCTGGATGATCTCTCGAGGTCCCTTCCAACTCCAAAAATTCCGTAATTCCGTGATTCCTGTCCAGCCTGCTCTGGGTGACCCTGCTGTAGGAGGGGGGTGGAGGAGGTGGTCTCCAAAGGTCCCTCCCAACCCCGACCATCACCTGCAGCATCTCTCTCTCCCCGCTCCCTTTCCCTCCGTGTTTGTGCAGAAATACCGATCCGGTGATGGCTGGAACCGGCGGGTTGGAGGAGCAGGGGGCCGGGGGAGAGCAGGCCGAGCGGCTCCCCGGGCTGCCGAGCATTATTTGCCATGGTAACCAGCCCGACAACAAGCCCAGGGAACAGCAAGTTGTTTGGAAAACAAGGCAACGCTCAGCCCCCCCCTCGCTGCCTCTCTCCCCAGCCTGGTGGGTGGCACAGCAGCGTTTGTCACAGGTGACACCAACCCCCCCACCCCCCTTTTCCCCGATGCATCACGTGGAGAGAGGACAAATTATCTCATTACTCCCCAACAACTAATTCGTTTAAAGGACGAAAGCGAGCGGCACATCAATCCAACAAGTACAGTGAAGGTGAGAGGCAGAGCTGTCTCTAACATACATATTACATACCAGAAACTGGGGGGGGTTGGAATTCGATGAGGGGGTTGGAACTGGATGATTTTTAAGGTCCCTTCCAACCCAAACCATTCTATGATTCTATAATTCTACAATTCTGTGATGAACGGCTACAAACAAAAAGGCAACACAAGCCTTTTTAGATGGTGCGGGTTTCTGGAGAACCTCTATTCCAAGTTATGGTCAGAAACCAGGTTAGAAGAGCACTGGGGGTCAGGATGAAGAGGACCAACTCCAGTTTGCCACCCCACGGGCAGCACTGCTCTGGTTTTGCTGGTGATTTCCCGAGAGGTGATTGTCCCCCTGCACTCGGCACTGGTGAGGCCTCACCTTGAGTACTGTGTCCAGTTTTGGGCCCCCTACCATAAAAAAGACATCGAGGTGCTGGAGCGGGTCCAGAGAAGGGCAACAAAGCTGGTGAGGGGTCTGGAGAATAAGTCTTATGAGGAGAGGCTGAGGGAGCTGGGGTTATTCAGCCTGGAGAAGAGGAGGCTGAGGGGAGCCCTTATTGCTCTCTACAACTCCCTGAAAGGAGGGTGTAGAGAGGTGGGGGCCGGTCTCTTTTCTCAAGTCACAGGTGACAGGACGAGAGGAAATGGCCTCAAGTTGCGCCAGGGGAGGTTCAGGCTGGATATTAGGAAAAAATTTTTCACTGAAAGGGTTCTCAGCCATTGGAATGGGCTGCCCAGGGAGGTGGTTGAGGCACCATCCCTGGAGGTGTTCAAAAGACAGGTTGATGTAGTGCTGGGAGGTCTGGTTTAGTGATGATGCTCCTTGTTTGTTGTGTGGGTGTCTATTTTTGTCAGTGAGGTTGATGGTTGGACAAGATGATCTTTAAGGTCCCTTCCAACCTAGAAGATTCTGTGATTCTGTGATAACTGGGCAGGCTCCGCGGGCACCACAGCCAGAGCTTCTCGGGGGCTGGAGCGTGGTGGGGAAGGAGGCAGCGGTTCTTGCTGGAGAAACTGGGTGGGAGATCACAGAATCACAGAATCTTCATGGTCGGAAGGGACCTTTGAGATCATCGAGTCCAACCACAAAAAAAAAAAAAAAGAAACAAACCAAAAGACCCACAAAAACCACACCAAAAAACCCCACCAATGCTCGGCGAGAGGGGCAGGGACGGGGGAGGCTTTGGAGGGGCAGCGCTGCCCTACGGCGCCGCAGCTCCCACCCCTGGAGCCAGTGCCGTGCGTGACGGTAGGGAAAGTTCTTTAAAGCAGAAAGGTTTCACAGCTGGCTGCTCCCTTCCCAGCCCCCGCTGCCGAGCGCCCAGCGGGAGATGCCGGGGATTCGCACGATGGAAAAAGAGCTGAGCGCTCCCAGATGCGGGGGAGCTCGTGGTGCAAGGCAGGAGATGCTGGGCGAGCAGACCTTCGGGGCCCCTGGGCCTCACATGGGGCATTTGAGCATCTCACCACCCCGGTAAAACATGCCCCATCCCAAGCTGGGGGGCAAACACAGAGCCCTCGCACCGGGGCTCAGCCAACAGGCAGTAACTCAGCTCCATCCAGCACACAAGGCACGCTGGAGTTTTTTAGAGAGCAGAACTGTTTTATCGGGTTTTATGGTTTCTTTAATCTGCCTTTTTTTAGCCCTGGCATCCTTTCTTTGTCCTGAAAGGGAACGAGCAGCTTGGAGGCACCCTGGGTACGATGCCCAAGGGCAGAGGGTCTCACTCTCTCGCCTCCAACCCTTATTAGCAGTGTTCAGAAAGCTGACACTAATTTAGTGGGTTTGCTTTTCTTTTCGCTTTTGAAACAGGAACAAAAAGCAGGTGGTAGCTATCCTGGAAAACCTTTCCTTTTGAGCTTTGCCCCATCCCCGGAGGGGTTCAAGGCCAGGTTGGACAGGGCTCTAAGCAACCTGGTTTAGTGGGAGGGGTCCCTGCCCAGGGCAGGGGGGTTGGAACTGGGTGGGCTTTAAGGTTCCTTCCATCTCTGACGATTCTATGACTCCATGAACTGAGAAAAATTTCCAAGTTCACCAAATAAACATCCCTACCTGCATGTGCACGGGATAATGGAGCTCAGAGCTGGCAGCTGAATGTATTACTTTTTATCTCAAGAAGCACAAAAAATGATATTTTTTCCCTTTTCACAAAACAGCACGTGGAGCAGGCAATGCCCTGAGAGCAGGAGGCAGCACAGGGGCGATGGAAATGCTCACAGGCTCAAAACTTTGATACCACTCACCCCTCTGCCCCCAGCTCCCGATTTTCAAATGCTCGGAAGACAACAGGTAATAAATCTGGATGGTTTACACTTTTTCATTTCCTCCTACCTCACATTTAATGAGATTTCGCCCTTAACAAAGGTACTATTGAAGCTGACTGCTAAACAGGGCCAGACAGGGGTTGAGAGGTTTTTGGGAGGGGTGGGGGAGGAGGACTGCAAGAGACTGGGCAGAGGTGGGGGGGGTGAAGAAAAGGGAGCTTAGACAAGGATCAGCCTGGCTTTAGTTTAAGCTTTGAGTGAAGGTTTAGATGTTATTTTATTTTATCCCAAGCCTGGAAAGCATCCCCTTTGACGGTGTTATCCTGGGATGAGCCTGGTTTTAGCCAGTCCCAAGCAGCCCAGGCATCCAAAATTTACTGCTACGGGGATGATGACTCCATCACTGCAGGTGGGATTCATCCTGGTGAGAGAGACTCCAGCTCAGTGCCCTTGCTGAGCCTCAGCAGAGGGATAACCAGTGGGGTTTACCTCAGCATAGCTCAATCAAGATGAATTTTGAGTGAATTCCCTTGGAGCAATGATGTCTGACAAAGGAGAGGCTTTAAGCAGCCCCAGCAAAACGGGGGGATTGGTGCTCCCTGTGCTGTGTGGAAATTTGGGGTGTTCATCCAACCCTGCCCAAGGTTACCTGGCTCTTCTAGCCCTACACGGGGAAGACACGTTGCTTTTCTCCAAAACCTAATCCTCTCCTTGAACAAGAAGCAAATCCAGCAGATGTAAAACTGGAGGAAGCAAACTCCCAACCTCCAACTGCGGCTCCGAACTCGGAGGAGCCAAAAAACATTTCGCAAAACCTCCCACTCCACAAGGTTTTCCCAGCCTTAGATACTTGATATTTTAGGAGCTGTTGAATTTCAGAAGTTCAGTATTGCGACTGAAGGCGATTAACGAGGAGAGGAAAAGAGGGAATCAAAGCTCCTGGTCCTGCAAGTGCTCTCAAAGGAGATTTCAGGTAGAAGTGATACTTCTCATGTCGGCTGTGATCACGCCGCCTCCGAGAGACACCGCGGCGATGGCTCCGCTCCGCTCGCACTCCCCTCTCCCCCTCTCCCTTTTGTTCCTCTTGCCATTTCCTTTGTACGACTCCTCCTTTCTTGTGTCACATATTAAGGGGAAAAAAAGAGGGGGGGGGGAGAAAGAGAAAAAAAAAAAAAAAAAGGAAATTTTTAATCTGCTTTGCTGTCCTTCAAAGATAAAGGCACCGGCTGTTCGGTCCCATCCCCGCTCTCTCCCACCCACCCACGCTCACGATGCTCGTGTCCGGGGTGGGGGGATGCAGCTCAGCATCAGCAGACCCATAGCCCACGGGTGGGATGGTGGGATGGGAAAGAACTCCTCCAGAGGGAGCTGGGATGGGGTGTCCTTCCCCGCCGACCCCTTTCCCTGGGATAGGGCAGGGAAAGGTCTCACCGTGAGCAACCTCCACCGGTGAAAGCATCCGAGCAGGGTGATAAAATGGGAAGGGGAAAGAAGGGATGTGATTGCTGGGGCTGGGGAGTGGGAGAGTAAAGCTTCTGGGGAGCAGAGCTGGCTGCAGAGTTAGTCCTTCAGGAGCACGGTGTCTGACATCTGCTCGTGCTGCGACGCCGAGCCCCAGCCCCACTGGGTCTGGAAAAATGCTGCTCTGTTTTAGTAACTCTCGGCAGTTGGCAGTTTCGCTTTAAATTGCAGCGTTAATCAGAAACACATTGTCCATATTGTCAACACTTCGTTTAACCACTTCTATAAATTCAGTATTAGTGTTAAAAAGATTCTGATTTGATGGATGAAATAGTCATCCTCCTGCAAGCCAAACCCAATAAAAGGGAGCTAATAATTCAAGGAAATAAGGCAGAAGATACTCGACGGAGGCACAAACGGGTGAGATTTCCCTTCATTTGCATCTGTTTTTGAGAGAAGGGCCCATGATGGCAGGGAGATGGAGGGGAGAGCAGGTCCCCTGGCTGCCTCTGCTTTTTCCCCTGTGGTAGGTGCAAGGCTCAGGAGAGACCCCAAAAAAAGTGCCCATCGACACATTATCGGTGATTAAACAGTGTGAATACAGTGTCAATATTTCCTCCTTTAAAGATGGCACCAGCTGCCCTGGCACAACAGCTTTTCCAGGCCTTTTCTGTGGTGTGAGTCCCTGCGACACAGGCTGAGAGCCCCCCACTCCCCTGCGTGACGGCAGCCCCCCCCCCACCAAGGGAAATACCCAAAATAAAACTCATTTCCTCCAGGCTGGGGATTATTTTCTTCCTGGGAGGGTTCCCCCTCCTTCCCAGGGTCACTGGTGCTCCCAGGTGCTGGCTGGATGCTACATGCACCAAACCGGGGGGGCTGTGATGCCAAGAAGCTGATTTGGGGGAAATATGGGAGTTATCTTATTATTATAATTTTTTGGTGGTGCATCTTTATGTGGAAATTCCCACAGGAAGGGGGTGAAACGGGCAGCCCCCCCAGCCCACCGGGAACCCATTGCCCACCCTGCTCTGTCTGGGCCATCTCTGAGGTTCTCCAGCCCAGCCAGCAAGCAGGGAATGCCCTTGATAAGTGATGGAAATGTGGCTTTAAAGTCTTTTTCTCTCTGCTGGCGGCCTCGGGTGGGAGTCTGGGTCACCCGGTTGGGGCTGAATCCAGGGGAGCTGCAGGAGAGGAGGTGCAGCACGAGGGATTCGCCGTGCTCAGCAGCTCCGGGTGAGCAGAGCATCCAGCATCCAACCACCAACATCCCCGGGGAGAAATCAGCAGGAATTTTGCTGCAGAGAACAAGGAGCCTCAGGGGATGGAGCACCTGGGACTCTGGGACCCCTCCATCGCCGTGGCTGACGTGTTTTTCCTGCAGCAGGAGGGGTGTCGGGGTGGCAGGAGGGGTGTCGGGGTGGCAGGAGGGGAGCTGGAGGAGGCAGGGTGGGCTGGAGGCCACCGTGGGACCCATGTCCACCAGATGTGTGTCCCCAGCTGGGCACGGCCAGAAGTGGGGTCCCTTCTGCACCCCCAGATGCTGCCTTTGCCCCCCTCAGGCTTGGCCATGACTCCTCAGGCGTATCCCCAAGAGTGGGATTAGCCCACGAAGCGCTGCGATGACCTGAATTTCCTACACCTCCACCCCATATTAATGAAGCCTTCTGAAAATACTTTTCTTTTTTTTTTTTTTATTTTATTTTTAAAAAAATATGAGCCAGGCCCCAGATTCCAAATCTAATTGCATGAAACGAGAGGCTTTCAGCACTTCTCATCCTACACAAATAGTTTCCATTTTGATTCCCAATCTACTTGACAAAGTATTTGAAAGTTGTTGTTTTTACTGCAATATGAGTATTAAAAAAAATAGCTCCACTCAGTGAACTTGGAAGTCATGGAATAATAATCCAACAACACAAGCCTTCTTGGAAAACTCTGCTGAGAATAACAGTGCCCTTGGGCATGTCTAGAGCCTTGTTTATTAAAACAATATAGTTTAAGAATTAATGCATTTATAAAGGAGGACTTTATTACATAAGAATATTGTGCTTCTTTCATCGTTACAAAAGATCTAGTTACTAAATTAATGTAACGTGTTTTAAAGGTTTTTCTCTTAATCTTATTTGGATTTAGGTAGCTGTTTTTGAGAAAAATATGGAAGAGGGGATAAAAGGAAACCTTTCCACAAATACTTACGTCAGCCAAACTCTTCACGGGTTTTGCTTCTTCAACTGAAGAATGCGAGAAGAGATCAAAATTAGGGGAAATAAATCACATTTCCAGAAAAATCTGTATTTGTGTTGGAAGGGAGGACGTCTGACGGAGCAGGGAGATATTGGGGGACTGAGAAAGTTGGGAAGAATTGAAAGCAAATTAAGGTTCCAGTTCTGCAAACAATTACCCTGATGGCTAATTGGTGTGTGTGAGCCAGGCTGTCCGTTCCAGCGCTGCCTGCAGATGCTGGAAGTCAGGGACACGTGGACCAAGGGCTCTGGTGACACCAACCGGGTGATGTCACCCGTGTGGCTCCCTCTCAGTGCTCCCCAGTGGGACAGCGGGTGGCCACGATGGCACCGACTCTGCCATCAGCCCTGCCACCTCCAGGATTAACCCCTGGAAGGGTGGATGGAGGGGCAGGAGCGTGGTGTGGGTCTCGGGAGCCGAGGTTCAGTGAAATCCCATGGGAGTAGGTGATGCTGGCACAGCCGACCCCGATGGCCAAGCCAAGGGGGACACAGGGAAATGTCACTTTTGCAAAACCTCTTTTCTGGTCTCACCTGCCCTTCAAGCCCATGGGGAACCAAGGAACAACAGCAAAAAAATAATGTTTTGGGTCAAGCAGAGTTGAAGTTGGGTGAGAAGCCAAGCCCTGCAGCTCCAGCCCCTGCTGGAAGCCCAGGGAGAAGGTGCCCCCTGGGGTCTCTGTGGGGACAGCCATAGCCAGGACCCCCAGCTGTGACTCTGTTGGCTCCCAAGGGTCTGGGGAGGAGCTGCTTGCCATGGGACGAGGGCTCATCTTGCTGCTCCACACCAGCCCCACACCACACTGGTTTGTTCCCTCCTTCCCAAAAGGCTCCCGGGATCGTGTGGATGCTCTGGGCTGGGTTGGTTGTCTCCTCCTTTGCTTCCAGGAACTTGGGATGATAAATCAAGGGAGAGGAGCCCTGCTGCTGACAGCACCTGTAATGAGCCAGCCGAGCTGATGACAGGCTCTTGTTTATAGGTGTCTCCTCCTGCCTCACGGGGGGGGCAGGCATGGAGGAGGGATGGGATGGGATGGGATGGGATGGGATGGGATGGGATGGGAGCTCCCTGTGCCAGCCAAAGCTGTCTCCTGGCCCACATCACGCTACCCCACCAAGGGCAGATGCCCTTTGCTGTCTCCAGCCCTGACACAGTGGGGGCCCTGGGAGGGCAGGAAGAGGGGCTTATTTAAAATTCCCTTTTTGGTTGGAAAAAAGTCTGGATTTCATAAGCCTTTTTCAGTGTGATTTTTTTTTTTGCAATTTTTCACAGTGATATCACTTTAAGGCTTTCCATAGCCTCGGAATTTCTTCCAATTAATGGAAAAAACAGTAATGTCTGTTTAGGAAAATAACTTTTCCATTGCTGAAGAATCTCTTTGGTTATACCTCGTGCAGAAGAAGCCTCTGGATGAGCACGTCCTAGAGAGCCCCAGACCCACAGGTGCTGCCAGCAAGGTCACACTGGCTCTGTCACCAGGGGACATGGGGAACCTTTCCAGACCCATCCAGCAGAACTAAACAACCCACCAGCCAGTGAGAGGTAAATCCCAGCCTTCTCAATCACAAAAATCTTACTTTAAATAGCCCTGTTTCTTAGGCAATAAACCACAGTAAAAAAAATTCCTTCGGAAATGCTGAAATTCAAATATTTCAAACAAAATACCTAAAAAATCTCCGAGTGGTGCTGGGTAGGAAAACACATCGCGTATGGTTGCGTGGGCAAGTTTCCAACTATTAGGGAAAAGCCACATCCTATTGTTTCTGGAAGTTAAACCAGAATCCATATCTCACCACATTTCGTTATAGCATCAGTGATACGGAGAAACCCCCACGGCAGAGCTGCTCGGTGAGGAGCACGTTGGACTTCTTGAAGGAGGAGGAAAACAAGCCAAAAAAGACCTTTCTCCCTGCTGGTGCCCAGCTGGTTGGGGTGTCCCTGGAAAATGCTGCTCCAGAGCCACCAGCCACCGTGGTCCTTCCCATCACTAACACTGGGACGATGCTCAGTGACAGCCTGGGACAAGGCAGAGACACACAAAGTGTTGCTCATCCCATGGCTGATACATCTCCCAGTTATAGAAACAGTTCATTTATAAATAACAAATGGAAGGATTCCAATCTTCATTGGTTTATTTCCACACAACCCACCCCTATCTAGTAAGGGACACCAGCGTGTTCGGGGATGTTATTCGGGAAAGATTAATATCCTATCTCATCTGTGAAGTATTGCTTTTATAGGAAACGTTGTCATATAAAGGGCTTGCACTCGCTGGAGAGGCTGAAGCAGGCAGCAGACACGCAGCTCTTGGAAAATTGAGGTTGTTGTGAGAACATCATACTGCTCCTCCCCGTTCTTCTGAATAAAAGAAATTATGGGCTTTTTCAGTCTCTGATATCCCCAGTCGGTCCCCGGGACAGTTATCAGACGTTGTAAACAGAATATCCTTTAACAGGACTGTAAATAAAATTTATGGCTGCTGTAACTTACAGCATTCAGACCACAGGATTCTTTTAAAAACACATGTTCCTTGTTCTTATTTAGAGATTTTACCATTTGGGAACATTTGATCCCCTTTCAGTTTTTGGGATACTGAAGTATCTATGATTAATGTTGAAAAGTTGAAGAGCGTTTGGGTGATCTGCACCTGCTTCCCCTTCCCGTGCTATGTGCTGCTGTTTTCTGCATCCTCCGTTCAAAAATACACCCTTTTTCCCAGGACAGGACTGAAGTCCATAGTTAATTTTCAGCATATGTGTTGTGCTGGACCAGGGTTTGACCTCCCAGGGGCAATATTCCCAAGTTAGGGTTCTACCTAGAAATAAATTCACTTTCTCCACTCACTTGTGTGTCGACATCCAAGTTCTGTGACCCAGAATCATCTTTTAACACAAAGGACAAAGCACCTGGGTGAAAATAAGGGGAGAGGAAAGAACGGCAGTGAATGACCACACAGCACATTGCTGGAGGGTTTTGCTTATTATTTCCCTTATTCCCTTATTTCCCTTTCTCAGGGAATCTCTGTCTTGGAGCAGAGGTGCAGCAGGTAGGAGAGAAAGCGATGGATGGCTTGACTGGCCCCCCCAGGCTGGGGGCTCCCTCCCCACCAGCCCCATCCAGCCCCGTGATGGCCAGCTGGGCTGAAACGCTGGAAATTTTCCTCCTTCCAACCTCGGATTTTCAGTTGAAACTCTTGGCGAGGTTTCTGTTTTGCTTAAGATCAAGTTCCACCTTCTCCCCGCGGTGCAAGAGCTTGGCCCAGGTCTAAGAGGTCTTCGGGGGTGGGAGCAGCCTTCAGAGCAAGTGGAAATTCTTGGGGTGACAGGAGGAACTGGATGGTGCTGGCAGCGTGTCGGGGGCTGGCAGAGACCCCCACTGGGAGCACAGGTCATACTGGGACTGGGGAGGGGGTGTTTGGCTTTGGGGGAGAGCAAATCCCATTTTTAAACACAGAAGGCAGTGAGGAAAAAGAAAAGGAGGAGAACCAAGGAGGTGAAGTGCTAAGGTCACCTGGACCAGCAAAGCTGGGACACTGGGAGATGGGGTGAAAACTGTCCCCACTGGAAGGGGATCCCACAGCATGTTTTATCCTGCTGGAGAGGAGGGGAGAGGAACGTCCTCCCACACCTGAGAGATGATGCCCTTTAAATTCACTGACAGCGCAGAGAGGGATTTTCTCTCAATAAAGACTTAAAAGGTTTTAAAGACTTAACAAAAATAGCTTTGAAGGGTGTCTGAGATGGTGGAGCTCTGGGGTTCCAGGCTCCGAGCAGCATTAGCAGGAAATCTTCTGATGGAGCATTTCCATTGGAAACTGCAGTTTCAGTGACATGAGAACGTTTCACAGGAATATATTGATTTCCAGTACATTTTTACAGGGGTTTTGCTTTGCTACTGCTGAGACTTTTCATTCGGGCTTTGTCACCGTGCTTCCTCAAATATTTAACTAGCAAGAAGAAATATTTGCTAAGAATATGAAATTTTGGAAAACTTGCAGGCACGACTCTCTCAGTTCAAAATATCGTTTTACAAATCGTTTTCTGCATAAGACACATCCTGGTTTCTGCCTGGTTTTGATTGCGAAATGGAAATTCTGAATCCCGGTGACGCGCGATGATGAAAGCGATGACATCACTCCTGCTGCTTTGCCGGGGACACTCTTGCCCTCGGTGGCGTCGATTCACGCAGGGATGTGGCCACATAAACTGAGCTGACAGAAGGAGGACACGCCAGCACCACATTTAGGGCTGTTTGTGATTATTTCTTCAGAGGATAATCACGCGCCACAAGCCAAATGAGCAGCAGGAGAAGCTTGGGGCAAGCAGAGCTGCTGGGAGCCCACAGGACCCATCCGTCCAGAATTGTAGAATGGTTTGGGTTGGAAGGGACCTTAAAGATTGTCTTCTTCCAACCCCCTGCCCTGGGCAGGGACATCTCCCACCACACCAGGTTGCTCCAAGCCCCCTCCAACCTGCCCTTGAACCCCTCCAGGGATGGGGCAGCCACAGCTTCTCTGGGCAACCTGGGCCAGGCTCTCACCACCCTCACAGCAAAGAAGTTCTTCCCCAGATCTCATCTGTGGCTTCCCTGGGGATTTATTTCTGGGAGTGCTCCCTTTCCACCAGCTGATGAGCCAAGGCTTTGATCAGTAAGAATCTGGGAAATAGGACTGACGAAATCAGGGAAGGGGAGAATTTACTTAAGTAGGCACTTTTTGCCGGAAAAAAAAAAAAAAAAAAAAAAAAAAAAAGAAAAAGTAGGGAGAGGACAATTTAAGAAACTTCTATTTAAGGAGATATCCCCTCCGCTCGGGGAGCTCGTTCTGCTCTTGGCTGTAGGACCAAGGCACCCGGATTCCACGGAGGGAGAGAGCTGGGATGGAGACGCCGGGTGCGGAGGAAAACTTGTGCGGCGGCAGAATAAGGTTGTTAAACTCCTCCACGGATTTGTCAGCAGCGCGATACCCGCAGCGATAGCGCAGCCAGCGGGGCTGATGGATATCGGGCACCGAGGTTGAAAAGGGGCTGCGAGGCTCCGAGAAGCTCTGAGCTTCCCAAGCCTCGGAGCCTGGAGGAAATAAAGCCCTTGGTAAAATAAGCGGATCAGATAAGGCGGGAGAAAAAGGGAATTGCGTAAAGTAAAAAGAACTTCATCTGTCTGTTTTTCACTGAAAAAAAAAAAGAAAAAAAGCAAAAGCTGATGCTGGGAGATACCTGAGGGCTGCCTGCTCCCTGGTTCGGAGGCGAGGTTTCTCCCTTATTTTTAAGAAAACCAGGGAGATCCGTAGCTGGGGCCAGCGAGTCGTGCTGCGCCGCCCTTTCAACCAGCGTTCAAAGGCTGTCAGGCTCAAAAGCCTTGAAAGCCAGGAAATGCTAATACTATATATTTTATTACGTTTTAAAGAGACAAAAATCCTTCGGCCCAAATCTGCTCTGCAAAACAAACAGCGTTTTCGTTCTGAACTCTGCACATGGGGTCTGCGAGGCTGGCTGCGCCGCGCAGATCGGCGGCTGTAACATAATGCTGGTCGAAGGGCTCCGAAGCTCCAGCGGGGCCCCTGCTTGACTCGGGGAAGGAATTGGGTTCACATAACCCTCACTTTAAAAAATAGACTGGCACATTTTTGCTTTATCAAACTCTATTTGCGAAAGACCAGGGCTAAATGATCTGAAAAGGTTATTTTGAAACCGGGTCACCCTTGCTGCCACAGGTCTAATAAAACAAAACTATAGCCAAATTAGAAACATATTTCATCTAATAGGGGAAAATATAATTGGTGAATCTGTCTGGTGTTTGACCTACAGTATTTATGCTAAATGAAAGTTTAAATATATCACAATGCAGCAAGAACAAGAAAAGCTGCATTCACTATATATTCTGTGGTTTGATCCCTTCCCCTTAACCCTTAGCTTCGCACGAAAGCCAACATCAGCATTAGCTTTGGCCGCGTTGCACAGATGCTGTGAAGTAAAAGCGGGGGCCAAGATTTGCAGGAGTGAGGAGAGATTCTGGGTAAACACCCGAGAAACCAAAAAGGGGGTTCAGAAAACACTGAGTGCTCTCCCTCTAAAAATTTGGGCTCTCGGGGCAGGGAGTTTGACATCCAAGGTCTGATGTTCTCAATGTGCCAGGTCAGGCTTGAAGTCAGTATTTGAGAGATGTTGGGCTGGAGGAAAGTGGCATCTGGTGTTCAGGGTGTCCTGGCACACAGAGTGATGTGGGACAGAGTAAGTACAATAAAAATATGGATTCTTCGTCATCAGAGCTAAAATATCAGCAGCTTTTGGGGTCAATGGATGGTACCAGCTTGGGATTGTGCTGGGGGTGGCTTTCCTCAAAGCCCTGTAGTCCCCAGCCCTGGCACGGATGCTCGTGGAGGGCAGTCACTGCTCTCACGTGCGTTCACTGATGATGCAGGAGGTGTAATTTGTGGTCAACCAGCTGTTTATAATTCCCATCGCCTGTAGAGCTCCTCCCCCCGCCCCCAATAATTTATGCTCTGCATAAAAGCGAGAGGATCCTTGAGCAGCAGTGATGGATGAAGGAGATTATTAACAAGGATACCATTTTAAGAGAGTCTGTCTTTTGGTTCCTCGCAGTTACATAACATTTCATAAATTTCATAACAAATTGGTTCCCAACTCGTTAGCCTGACAGCAGGCACCTCGGCCAGCCCCACCGGCCGTTGGAGGGTTCCTGGGCTCCATCCACATGGATCTACTCCCCATGGACCACACAGGTCCTGCCCTGGGCTGTTGTGGGCCTGACTCAGGTGCTGCCGGGACAGTAACTGGCAATAACCACAAGGGTAATGTTCTCACCAGCTCTCACTGATGCAGAGAGGAAGGATTTTCTGGAGCACTGTGTCCAGTTCTGGGCTCCCCAGTTCAAGAAGGACGGGGAGACTGGGATGCTCAGGCAGGACTGGTCTGATCCCCAGGCTCAGCTTTCCCAGTCAGAAACACACTAAAATCCCAAATAGAGCAGCAAAGCTGCAACAATGAGCTGAGGAGATGGACTCAGAAGACAGGGAGCTTTTTTTCTTTTCCTCTTCTACCCCCTTTTTTTCTTAAAAAGCTTCATGAGGAAGAGAAAGAGGCTAATTAAATTCTTTTGCTGAACATATTTAGCGAGTCTTTCAGGGAAGTGATTGCGTTTGGCCGCCGTCCAACAGTGAGGAGATAGGATTGTGCTCAGGGAAAAAAAAAAAAAAAAAAAAGAAGGGAGAGCAGAGCACTGATTTAGGAGGATCCAGGCAGATGACCAGCTGACAGGGTCTGGCCTGTCTCAGACACCGAGGGAGGAAGGATAAGGGTGGCCAAGGTGGCTTTCTCGAATTCCTGGTGCATGAGGTCAACGTGGAGCTTGTCTCCACGACATCCTCCAGCGCCCCGTGGACGGTGTGCCCCAAGTGTGTGCTCTCAGCCTGTGCCCCACACTGCCTCTGCCGCTACAGGCAGCATTATTTATTCAGTACCAAGCATCCCGTGCATCCCAAAATAAATAACACTGGTTGTTGCATCAGCAGCCCCGAGGCCCCGCTCAGCGCCGCTGACATGGACTGTGATTTCCAGCCTCCCTTGTGTCTGACACACATCAAATATGGCGCAGAACTTGGGTGCTCATCTGAGCTGGGGTTGGGACCCTCCACAGGAGACCATGGAAGGACATGTGCTGGCCACCACAAGTGTCCCCATCCAGAGCTACATGCACCCCTCCAGGGTCTCAAGGGGATCTCATCGGGACGTGGGGGTCCGTGCCATGTGTGAGGATGGGGTGCAAGGCTGCCCGGTCCCTAAATCCCCCTGCGTCCTCATGGATCGGGACGCCTGCTCCTGCTCCTGCAGGGTGGCACATTTACATCTCTTCAGCACATTTACAGCCCTTCACCTCTTTCCGGGGCAAACTGCCTGGTTTTATGACCCTGCCCGGCTCCCCCGGGGATATCGTTAGACGGGCAGTTACTGAACCACGACAGGAGGTTTCTCTTTTCCCACAAGGTTCCTGTGAGAAAGCCCTCCCTCCCTCCCCCCCGGCATTCATTTTTATCTCCAAGGGCAGCTGAGCTCAACCCCCCCAGCCCCTGGGTGCTGGGGAGCCCTGGAGAACTCCAGGAGCACCCACCGATGATGGCCTCATCCTCAGAAGCTGCACCCCAGTGCTCGACTGCTCTCTGAGGTAGCTTTTCCCTTGGATTTCAGCTCTTTGGGATGCAAAGCCTTTGTGCAGGAGATGTCCAGGAACAGCTTTAAAGCCAGGGCCACTCCAGATGAAATTCCTGCTTCAGCATCCCAGGGCTCGGAGCATCTCCAGCCTCACAGACCAGGGACTCCACCAACCCTTGTGTCCAGCAGCTGGCACCACACCATTCCCAGTGATGCTGTGGGTAAAGAAGGGACCATGGGACCCCCAGCTCAGCTCAGTTCGGGTCAAGCTTTGCCCAGTGCAGTGGTGGTGGTGGCTCTGCCGCTCAGCAGAACTCTTTATGAGGTAGTGGAGCGATAGGATGGGGGTAATGGTTTTAAACTGAAAGAGGGGAGATTTAGACAAGATCTCAGGAAGAACTTGTTTGGTGTGAGGGTGGTGAGAGCCTGGCCCAGGTTGCCCAGAGAAGCTGTGGCTGCCCCATCCCTGGAGGGGTTCAAGGCCAGGTCGGAGGGGGCTTGGAGCAACCTGGTGTGGTGGGAGGTGTCCCTGCCCAGGGCAGGGGGTGGAACTGGATGATCTTTAAGGTTCTTTCCAACCCAAACCATTCTGTGATTCCATGATTCTCTGGTTCCCAGCAGCACTGGAGACACCACGGTGCCAAAAACCTTGGCATGGCCAGTCAGACATACTCAACAGTGGCCAAAGCCCTGGCCAGCCGGGCTCCCTCACGCATTCCTTGGAGCTGGAGCTCCCACACCATCTCCTTCACACAAGACGCTTGACTGGGAAAGTCTTAACAGAGAGACAGTTTCACCCCAAGCAGATGTTTCAAATTTGTTGCTAAGCCGTATTTATTTAGCCTGATAATAACAGGCAGCCCTCCAATTGTGCCGGGAGTTTTTACAATAAACTCAGGCTCACATTATCAAAAGGAAATCAATTAACAGGCGCTATCAGGCCCCCACCCATTTGTGTGATTCCTTTGCCGGGTGCATCCCAAGATGGGAGCTCCCAAACCCCACCAGCCTTCCCAGAGCATCCCCGCAGCGCCGCACGCTCCCTCAGCCCCTTCCCCATCCAAAGCTCCTTTTTAATTGACTTCAGAGAGAGGAAGAGCGATGCTTTCTGAGGGGAGGATTGATAGAGGCGTGCAGTTTTCTCCACAGACTTCGCAAATGGTTGTAACAAGGTCACAGAGAAAAACAATTTTATCCTCTGATTACTGTAACATGATATGAGCTTGGATTTGCATCCACTTTGTCTATTTATTTAGGCGTTGCTTGTCTGGTCCCTGAAAAAAAAAACCCACCTCAGTGCAGGAACCACATGTGGACAGGGCCAGGATTGCTCCCCAGTGCTCCCCAGCACAGTTTTTGGGTGCTGCAATGGAGCTGCTGTAGCTCCCAACGCCAGCTGAGCCCAGCACACTCTGAGTCCTGACCGTTAAAAAAAGGGGGTGCATTTCTCTAGATGGTCTTTGGATGAAGAACATCTTTCTCCATCATTTTTTATGAGTCCAAAATGGCCTACTTAGAGAGTGTAGCAGGGAAAGCGCACGGCACATCAGCTCTTCTTGATCAAGCTAAATCCATACAGAAGATGAACACAGCAGTTGTACACACCTCACTTTGTGAGAAGGCTCATCCAGAGTGAAATATTACAAATATTCAGTGAATTGTCAAAATAATGGGAATATAACAAGGTCAAAATACTAAGCCGTCTGATCGTAATCAGCCCTAATTCCAGCAAAGCCACGTTTAAAGGAGATTGTTTTGTCAAAGGTTTTTCATGACCCGATGGCTTTGTAGCACAAGGTTGTTTGGATCAAGTCATTTCTGATGAACATTTATTATGGTGAGGAAATGTCACATTCATTTTGTGCTGTGAAAGTTCATAAACTTTCTCAGATAATTTAAGGACTTCTCAGCCCCTAACCTGTTGCCTTAGGAATGATTTAAATGCGGAGGAGAGACAGAGCATGAGGATGGGGCACCATCGTGGTACCCACCGAGGGGTGCTGGGACCAGAGGAGATGGATGCTGTGGGAAGCTCAGGGATGCCCACCTGGCATGGATGGTGCAGAGCCCCCATCACCGCCCAGGCATGGACCAGGGAGCTGGTGCAGCCCAGTGTTGAGTGTGGAAAAACAGCCACTGATTCCATATTCAGTGAATTGTCAAAATAATGGGAATATAACAAGGTCAAAATACTAAGCCTGTGGACTAGGACTGTGGACAAGCACAGGAAGGATATGGACCTGTTGGAACAGGTCCAGAGGAGGCCATGGAAATGCTGGGAGGGCTGGAGCCCCTCTGATGGGAGGGGGGGCTGATAGAGTTCGGGGGGCTCAGCCTGGAGAAGAGAAGGCTCCAGGAGACCTTAGAGCCCCTTCCAGTCCCTAAAGGGGCTCCACGAGAGATGGGGAGAGACTCTTGATCAGGGAGGGGAGCCACAGGACAAGGGGGAATGATTCTGAACTGAAGGAGAGGAGATTTAAATTGGATATTAGGATGAAATTCTTTGGTGTGAGGGTGGTGAGAGCCTGGCCCAGGTTGCCCAGAGAAGCTGTGGCTGCCCCATCCCTGGAGGGGTTCAAGGCCAGGTTGGAGGGGGCTTGGAGCAACCTGGGCTGGTGGGAGGTGTCCCTTCCATGGGCAGGGTTTGGCACTGGATGATCTTTAAAGTCCCTTCCAACCCAAACCATTCTATGGTTCTGTGATAACAGTGCCCGGCGCTGATCCCAGAGGGAGGAGACGTCCCGCAGGTGCCCAGGATGCCAGCAGAGGAGGGTGGGTTCAAGGGCCTGGCAGGCCGAGGTGAGGGACAAGCCGGCATCTCTCAGGGCCTAGTGCCCCAGGACTTCCCTCACCGCAAGGGTTAACTCTCCCGGGCGCAAGCGCTGGGGGTTTTGCTGACTTTCTGCTCTTACATCATGGCTGTGCTATGAGGCCTGGCAGGGGCCCGCATTTCGGCGCTGCGGCTCACGGCTCCCAGCACTCTGTAATTTTTGGCAGAGGGGAATGGAGCCTCGTCCAGGGCAGAGGCATCGAGAGCACCCGTCCCCTCGCTGGGGATAGCAGGGGCTTGCCCAGAGCCCCACGCTCGGGGGGTCTTCTCCCCCCTCAGGGAAAGGAAGGTGCCGAAAATGCTTGTGCAGCTCCCAGTATTAACTGGGTTGGGGTGATTGGGGGGATTTCCTCTGTGTGGCACGGCGTGGCATGGCAAGGTACAGCATGGAGTGCTCCCTGGGATGCCCTTGGTCCATCGGGACAAACTTCACCTTCAGGGCATTTCCAAGCAGAGCCGGAGCTGGAGCTGGAGCCATCCCAGCCTGGCCCCCCAGCTCCAGGCTGCACAGGGCATTTCCAAGCAGAGCCAGAGTTGGAGCTGGAGCTGGAGCCGTCCCAGCCTGGCCCCCCAGCTCCAGGCTGCAGGAATGAACTTTCAGAGCAAAACCAGGCAGCCTGAGTCAACTACTCCCTAAAATCATCAATTAGGCCGTGACAGCCCAGAAGGAGAGGAGGGGAAGTCAGGGACACGCTGCGCAGGGGAGTGTGAGGCCAGAAGGACAGAGCAGTAGTTAAAAAACCAAGGCTGTGAATCAGGAGGCAGCAATGGTATTTCCAGCTGCATGAAGCCTTGGATGGGTAACAGCTCCAGAGCTGCCCAGCAGCACCAGTATCACTCACCTGCAGCGCACTGGGAATTTCGGGAGCAGGAGCCGGTTGGACGCTGTGGGAGATGCGCTGGAGCAGCAGGATGAGCATCATGGAGGGGAATGGGGTAGAAGCAGCACTGACACTAGGACTAGTATTGCTCATAAGCACCATTAATACCCTGAAAGAGCAAATAAACACACTATCAAGAGAGTTTACAGAGGAGACTCAGCTGGGATAAGCTGCAAATGCCACCAGCAGCAAAAGACACAAGACTTTGGGGAAGAATTAGGGAAATGCAGAATCCAACCAAGAGGAGCAGGGCTGGGACACGGCGCAGCCCAAACCGTCGAGACACGAGGGAGTGAGAGGGAGGAAACAGGAAAATCTGGATGCTGTTCCAATGGGAGAGGCAAAAAAAGATTCCAGACAGAAAATTTGGGATGAGGCTGCAGTGATGGATGAAAGCAAAGATTCTTTCCCACCCCACTATCGTTCTAGCCCATGGAAAGGTGCTGGTCTCCATCAGTGACTGGAGCAAAGCGAGGTGCTGTGCATCAGCTGCGACTCCCCCGTAGCACAAAGGGGCTCTTGGAGGAAAACAAGGGCCACCAGGCACTAAACCAACAACCAGCCTTGGTTTTATCTTCCAGCTCCTCTGAGCAAGGGCAGGAGGAGACGGAAGTGGTGTGGTGGACAGTCTGCCCTCTGTGCCAATATTCGATGGGATTCGATGGGACCCAAGCATAGATTAAGATCCCAAATTTTCTCATTTCCTGGCAGAAAGATGTACAAGACACCCAAGGGAAACAGAAGCAGCTTTCATTTTGTGTGCTGAAAACAAAACTAAAAACCCAACTAAGAAGGTAAACTAAGTATTGGGAAACACATCCATCCTGGAGTGCAATGCCATCAGGTGTGCTAGCAGATCTGCAGCACCTCTGGGTCCAGAAAATGACGAGGCCAGTTGGGAATTTCCCTGTTATTCAGCACAACAAAGTTAATTGGAACATGGGAAAACCATCAGCAGCAACGATTTTCAAAAATTTATTTGTAATGAAAATAGTCCACAGAAAAATAAAACAGAAGTATGCAAGGGACTAATATTAAATTACCTCGGGTTTATCATATCTGAACTGTGAGGGGAAAGTAAGGACATCTGGACAAACCATTAATGGTAAGAGGCTTAGCGTTACGACTGGGGGTCACTGCAGACCTTCCTTCCAGCACAGCAGCAAGAAAAAGCCTTACTGGTCCAGACTGGAGCACAGGGATTGTGTTTCCCACATTGGGGGTTTCCAAGCTCCACAGGAGGAAGGGCTGGTTTCAGTGGAGTGCAGAACTGGGAAGAGGAGGAGGAACCAGCCACCAAACTGGAAATAATTCCTAACTGGTTTCTTCTTCTCGAAAAGTAGGTTACTTCCCCATGGCTAACATCACTGTCACCTTCTATGTGCCTTAGAAATCCAAGAACTTGATGGATGGAGAGCAAAACTGAAAAGCAATACTGGGAGATAATGGTTCAGAGGAGGCCATGGAGATGCTGGGAGGGCTGGAGCCCCTCTGCTGGGAGAGCTGGTGATGTTCAGCCTGGAGAAGAGAAGGCTCCAGGGAGACCTTAGAGCCCCTTCCAGTCCCTAACGTGGCTAACGGAGAGATGGAGATGGACTCTTGGTCAGGGAGTGGAGCCACAAGACAAAGGGGAATGGTTTTGAACTGAAAGAGGGGAGATGTAGATGAGATATTAGGAAGAAATTCTTTGGTGTGAGGGTGGTGAGAGCCTGGCCCAGGTTGCCCAGAGAAGCTGTGGCTGCCCCATCCCTGGAGGGGTTCAAGGCCAGGTTGGAGGGGGCTTGGAGCAACCTGGTGTGGTGGGAGGTGTCCCTGCCCAGGGCAGGGGGTGGCACTGGATGGGCTTTAAGGTCCTTTCCAACCCAAACCACTCTATTATTCCCTGCTCAGACTGCAGAGGAAGGTGAAGGTAACATTTCATGAGCCTGGTGCGAGCTTTAAGCCCGGTGCTGACGTGCAGGGGGATGTATATCCGGGAGCCCAGCTCTAGATTCCTGCATCTAATGAAACAAATCTCTGCAGCACTAGCAACCAGGAGCATAATTATAGAGAAAAGCAGCTCTCGGTGGCTGGCACCGGGACGGGGACTGCAGAGCAGGAGTGATGCCAGCACCGTGCCACGGTGGCAGGGACAGCCCCCCAGCACCCCACCAGCACCACCACCATCCAGTGGTGCCAGACCCACCGAGGATGCTGTGTTTGCAGCTGAGCGAGGCCGTAGGATCATCTTTTCATTTAAAACACATAAATACCCCAAAAAAGAACCTGCAAGCCTGTTTACTCGATTTAACATCTGGAACATAAATAAAAGATGGCCGGAGAACGGGATTTCTTGGGAGAGCAGGAAACAAAGTACCTTGCCACTAACTTATTTTAGCGGTTCTCTGTAATATAATTTCCAGTTCATTTGGTTATCAGAAACACTGATTATTTTCACGCTGAAGAGGCGATTTCAATGCCCAGCGCAGTACGTCCCGTGTTTGGGATTCTGTGTTAGTTTTTTGATACCCACTAATTTCTCCATGCTGAGGCAAATTTGTCACACGCATGGGTCTGTTTGATTTCATTAAACAGAATATTTAAGCATAAAAATTGTTTAATCGCCTTGTGTCATTATGAGATGAATTTCATTTTGCATACATTTGCATATTTCATCAAAATTAAGGCTGCTAATATGCAAATGAGAGACAGGTTGCGGCTGAGGTGTTTATTGTAATAGCTGCAGGCTGTTCCACTTGAAAAGCTTCTGGGCGGTGGGGTGGAAGGGGGTGTAGAGACCCCTCCAAATGCCTTTTAAAATCAGTTTACTGCTATTTTTCCCTCCAGAATCCCCTGCAAAAACACTCTGGGTTCGTGCTGGGCATCGGGGCTGTGTGTCGTGTTCCCCCCCCAGCCCCTCATCTGTCAGAGCTGGGAAATCACTGCCTTGTCCCCGCTCCGCAGCAAGAATCATTGAAATAAAAATATCCCCCCCCAAAACCTCAGAACTGTCACGGGAAGCAGGAAGGGAGAGCAGAGCCCCAGGGGTCGGGGTTCCCCCCCCAGGGAAGGCACCTGGAGCCGGGACGAGCCCCACAAATAGCCATTTTTCCCCCCAAAGCCCAGGGAGCGAGGCATCTCCCCTCTCTCATTGAACGCGGTGAAGGTCAAGCACCAAGTTCCTCCAGACTCGTTTGAGGGGCCCAGACAGACAAATCATGAAAATCAATCCACAGCGGCTAATTAATGCAGACTTCATTAGCACGCGGCGGCTGAACGATCCGCATCCAGCATCCAGTGATTGTGTTTTGCAGGAGGAGGCCCAATAAACGGGGCTGGATCCAGCCCTCCCCACCCCGCGCCGGGCGCTGCTTAACTTTTATTTTCCCAATCGATGCAGCAGCCTCCCCTGCCTTGTCACAGTCAGCACTTTTACTGCTCGGCCTGCGAAGCTCCAGAAATGTTATATGATATGGCATCAGTCCCTTACGTTTTATTTTTAAAAATATATTCTTCGCTTGTTATTTATGGAGAAGGATATTTCACACTTCGAACCCTTCGCAGAGCCTGATTTTTTATTTTTTTTTTTAAAAAAAAGTCATTCTGTACATTTAGCAACTGTTGTATTTCAGAAGCCGGAGTAAACGGCGTCTAAAATGTAAAGCCCATGATGAGTGATTAGACGCTTCGACTTGCGTATAGTAATTAAAGCAAAATTAAGTGGTGAAGAGTCACAGCCATCCATCCCGGGCAGGGGCTGGTTCTGCTGACTCGGCAGAGAGCACACAATGTGAAGGCACAACCTGAACCCTTGCGAGGGGCTACGGACAATGGCTGAGCAGCACAAAGACAAGAGCTTAGGGGAATTTTTTTAAAAGCGTTTAGAATTAACATTTAAAGCACAATGGGCTTTTATTTTTTTTTCCCCAAGCACGTATTAGTCAAACCAAAAAAATTATATCATCATTTCTCCAATGAAAACTCTAGCGGTGGCTTTGCTTTGGTGCTCAGAGATATGCACTGCCTGAATATTAGAATGTGGGTATTCCTTGTTTTTTAGATTTTTATTTTTTTTTTTTGCTAAATATTAGCTCTGAATGGCCACTCTACAGTGACTAATAAGGGAAGGTAACCCTGCCCTCCCGCAGCACAATTGCAAAGGAATGCAAATCCCAGTGCTATTCTGAGCATTCCTCTTCGCACACAGGAAGGAGAATGGGACCACCTTAAGTCCTTCTGAAAGGCTGAGGCTCAAAGGTATGTATTTGCTTAAAAAAAAAAAAAAAAGAGAAAAAAAAAGAAAAAAAATAGTGTAGTGATTGCAGAGAAAAGAGAAACCTGAGAGCTTATTCTCCAACAGTCAGACAGGGTCACCAAAACCAGACTAAATAGTCTGACTGCAGGGCAAAGCACTGGGGCTGTCTGAAAAATGATCCTCTGGATGGAGGGAATAGTGAGAAAAACTAGGGAAGGAGGGTTGGGTGGGAATGCTGAGCTCCGAGGAGGCCAAAGGAACCGCAGTGGGACACCCAGCTGCTGGCCTGGCAGGGCACAACACAGCTCCTGGAGGAGAAGGTACCTCCTGGGCCTTCATGGGACATGGAGGGAAACATTTTGCATTTCAGAGGATGCTCTGTTAAGAGCTATAATATTAAAGAAGATTACAAAGAACGTACGTTCTCTTAATATCACCCTCAGAGCAAGACCAGCTCCTGCATCCACCCAAGAGGAACCCACCAACTCTGCAGCCCCCAGCACTCGGTTTTTACTCCACATCCTCCTGGTCAAGGAGCTGGAAGCAGATCTTGACCCTCTTGAAACTCTACAACCCTCCAGTGCCTGAGGGAGACAAACCACTCAGAGAGAGCTCATAACTCACCTTATTTCAGAGATGAAGCTTGGCCCAGGAACCACTTGAAAGCTCTCTGTGTTAGGACTGGGTAGAAGTCTATGTTCTCCTTATTGCTCGCATCTTACCTGAACACTGCTGTTAGTTCATGCTTTTTTTCTCTAAAGGGCTCCTTTACTCTCAGTCTAGAGTCCAAAATGGTCTCACTGAACAGCTGTAGGAAAGGAATCCTAAGAGCAATGAGCAAAAACTTCACTCTTTACATAAAGCTCTGCACCATCCTCTACTAACAACAGCACACCAGCATCTCACAGAACACAAGAACTTGTGTTTGTTTCAGAAAAAAGCCTAAATTAAAACCACACACTTACTCCTTACCTTAGGCTATAAGGCCAACCCCCACAAATGTTACCCTAACCTACTTTCTTCCAGGGCTGATGTCGTTACCCCTATATATGCTTCACCTGCCTTTGGTTTCCACCTGTGAGGAGCAGGATGGCAGGACCAGGGTCCCCCCCAACACCCTGTAAAAGCCACCTGCAAGCACTAGAACAAGACACTGAGCTGTCACCAGGCTGCAGAGCACCTTGGGGGGGGTTCCCTGCCATCTCCTGATGGGTGCTGGCCCATGACCTGCCACTCCATCTCCAGCACCACCACGCTCCTTGCCTGGGCAGGCTCTCTGTCTCTTTAAAACCTGCTGCCCTTCAGCCTTTTTTCTTTCTTTCTTTTTTTCTGCTAATTCACTCCTTACCTTAGGCTATAAGGCCAACCCCCACAAATGTTACCCTAACCTACTTTCTTCCAGGGCTGATGTCGTTACCCCTATATATGCTTCACCTGCCTTTGGTTTCCACCTGTGAGGAGCAGGATGGCAGGACCAGGGTCCCCCCCAACACCCTGTAAAAGCCACCTGCAAGCACTAGAACAAGACACTGAGCTGTCACCAGGCTGCAGAGCACCTTGGGGGGGGTTCCCTGCCATCTCCTGATGGGTGCTGGCCCATGACCTGCCACTCCATCTCCAGCACCACCACGCTCCTTGCCTGGGCAGGCTCTCTGTCTCTTTAAAACCTGCTGCCCTTCAGCCTTTTTTCTTTCTTTCTTTTTTTCTGCTAATTCATTTTGGTCTTCTAGACTTTTATCAACTTTTCCTTAGTGCTTAGCTTCGTTCTTCCCTCTTACAGCATGGAAACCCCCTTTCTGATTTTCTCCTCGGTGCCCAGTATCAGTTTATGAAACCCATTTATGGTGGTGGTAGCTTGGGAAAGCCAGCTGTGCTTGAGAAAGCACCCACGTACCTACCTGCAGGGATGGGGGCTGGCTCTGGGGGGTATTTTTTGGAATGCAGAGAACTCTGGAAGATGAAGGGCATCCCACCAACCCCTCTGTGTCCGTGGCCAGGACGAAGGGAGCACACAGAGTGGTAGAAAAACCTCACAATTCAACCGAATCAGAGGCAGATGACTGAGTAAACATGAGGCACTTGCCAGATATTAGGCAAGCAAGAAACACACATTCAATGCTTTTAACTTATGACTGCACTTAATTACTGCTTTTTCCTCCCTCCATAAGCTACATATGGGATTAATAATAATGCTGAATCAGATATGTGCTCTTATTCACCAAAAAGAACAGAGCAGTAAAAATGAGCAGAGGAAGCTCCCATGAGGTAAAATACAAATGCTGTGGGGAGAAAACTGGGTTTTTTTTGAGAGGGTGGTGATCCCAGAGGAGCCACTCTGGCCAGGCTGTGCCTCCATTGCTCCCTCTGTAGAGCAGGTACCTGCCTGAGGGTAATGCTGGTGCCACCACTGAAAAGTGCTGGGGGTGCCCTGGGGACTGGTACAGAATCATCATAGAGTCATAGAATGGTTTGGGATGGAAGGGACCTTAAAGGTCATCTAGTTCCCACCCCCTGCCCTGGGCAGGGACACCTCCCACCACACCAGGTTGCTCCAAGCCCCCTCCAACCTGGCCTTGAACCCCTCCAGGGATGGAGCCCTGAGATCTCATCTCAATCTCTCCTTTTTCAGTTTAAAACCATTACCCTTATCCTAATATCCAATTTAAATCTCCCCTCTTTCAGTTCAAAATCATTCCCCCTTGTCCTCTGGCTCCCCTCCCTGGTCCAGAGTCCCTCCCCATCTCTCCTGGAGCCCCTTGAGGGACTGGAAGGGGCTCTAAGGTCTCCCTGGAGCCTTCTCTTCTCCAGGCTGAACCCCCCCAACTCTCTCAGCGCCCCCTCCCAGCAGAGGGGCTCCAGCCCTCCCAGCATCTCCGTGGCCTCCTCTGGCCCCACTCCAACAGGTCCACGTCCTTCTGCTGGTGGTGGCCCCAGAGCTGGACCAGCATTGCAGGGGCTCACTGACTGGTGTGGGGGACGTGGGGAAGAGGTCCTGGCCAGCGTTGCAGGGGCTCACGGCCGGTGTGGGGGACGTGGGGAAGAGGTCCTGGCTGTTTCTGGGGCACAGTGAAATGATGGTTTAACGGGATAAAGTAATACAACGTAGTCAAAACCAAGGAATCAAAACTCGGTTAAAAGGGGTTTGAAGGATGATGGCCAAAGCTCCAGCAGCCCATCAGATGGTGGTGGTAGCTCCTGCTGGAGGTGCCGAGCCCCCGGAGGGTTTGTTTAGCCGGGCAGAGGAGGAGGAAGGGCTCCCTCATGCATTTCACTGCACTCCATTGGTTATTATGGGCTCTTTATCTGGGCACGCCAGAGGGTGCAGCGCTCAGGGACACTTTAATAACGGGAAATTTTAATTCAAAAAGCCCAAACTATGTGCTAGGCTGTGTTTGACTGTTTACCTGCTAGTGTTTGCCAACTGCTATCTCATTAGCTGTACAGGAAATATAATTGATATTTCTGTAGAGACATGACACTTGCGCCTCTGCTGAAACGGGAAAGGTTTTCTCAATGCTTCATATCACTCCTGTTCGCCGCTTCCCATAAGTGATACTGCCTCATTTCGGGAAGGAATCCAAGAAATAAGAGCTTACCAGAGAGGCCTCTTGAAAGTATGGGCAGCTTTATGTCAGCCTGGGAGCTCCCTCGGACACAAATCTTCTGGAGGAAAGAGTGGATTCTCTGCTGTTTGCAAAAAGGCCACAAATGGGAAATAAAATGTTTGTGCAGCTCTTTAATGTGAAAAACATCCATTTTGGAGCACAGATTCTGTGCCTGGGCTGGGTGAGACTGAGCGGGCTGCGTGTAAGGGGCTGGATACGGGGAGAAAAGTGGCTGTTTTCAGCGATGCTGCAGCCCTGACCACTGATTTGGGGCATGGACTGGTCCCAGCCCCGGTCACTGGGATGTTCCCAGTTGATGCAGGGAAGCAGAGCTCTCCTCTGCGGTGGCCACGGCTGGTCCCTGATGTGCTGTGACCGAGGGCTGGCGTAATGCAGGGGGCTGCAGCTGGTGGGGTGGGGGTGTGGGATGCAGAAGACCCTCTCCTGAGTTTTCCCCCACCCCAGTCCACCAACTGGGCACGGGTGAGAAGCAGCACAAGTCTGCAATTCCAATTCCTGCAGGGATAACAATTATCAGCTAATTCCTGCAAACGGTGCACCTCAGATCTCACTCCAGACAGCGGCATTGAGCAGCTTTTGTCATGAAAAGGTGTTTTTCACACTTGGGTCTTTTTTTCCCCCCACACCCAGCCAGTGGCTACCAATAAAGGGGCAAACGCTGCTTTGCCTGAAAGGTGACCCAAGGCTGATGTTGGGGTGAGGGGGCATCTCAGCTGGTTGTGTTCTGCTGCTGAGAAGCAGCTGGAGACACCTGGAGCCACAGAACAGGGCGTTAAGCAGAAAGAAAATAAGCAGGATTTCTGCCAGCGGAGTTTTTAGGGGAGAGCATACTCTGAGGAGCCATCCTCCACGGTTTCCAAACCTGAGTTGAGCAGATATTTCTGGATACCTGTCTACAAGAGGAGCAATCCCCTCAGGACACATCGCAAACCTACAGGAAAGAAGAATTTCTGGTTTGGTGGCTTTCTGTCCTCCTGCATTTCTGTTCCTTTTTATTTTGAGTAAATATGGGGAGGAAATCTGTGCAGTGCATTACTGGGGGTTGGGGATGCTGTGAAAAATGGCTTTGCTGACATGGCCCTTCCTCTTTTCTCCTTCCACTGACGCTGTGATTCCTGGTGTTATTTCTTGCCATAAAGCCCCATCACCTCTCTTTTGAGATTTGTGTATAGTTCATCCATAACAAGGCTTTTTTTTTTTTCTTTTTTTTTTCTTTCTTGCCTGGGCTGAAATCTCTTGAAATCTGATCCGTGAACACATCTAAACAGTAGCACTAACAGGAAACTCAGAGATATGGAAATGTAAATGATTCCCCAATCAATAAAGATAATTATAGTGAGAGATAGACTGACACACAGTATCTTGAGGCTTTTTTCCTTGTCTTCCAAGGGGCTCCCCAGAGGCACCACAGACACTGGTGAATGTCTTTCCAAGGCTCACTGTGGTTGGGGGGAATTGTTGACTGAAAGAGGCGCAGGAGTGACACTGCCAAGTGAGCAACGTGCACGTTGTAGCTGGAGCCAAACTTCTCCAGCAGACTGGGGGCAAGGAATGGGAGCGCAGTCACTACCAAGGGATTTTCAATTCTGCAGTTGATTATCTCATTGACATCTTATTTTTTTTAATTATTTTATTTTTTTTGCTGTAATTATAGACGGCACAATAAAGAGATCAGCATTATTCAATACTCTTCCTACCTTTTAAAAGATGTCACTAGTTTTGTCCAATTAGCCTTGGGTTGTAGCAGACTCCATACAAAAACTGCTGACAACTTGTGTAGAACCCACGAGGAGGGAGAGGTTGATTTCCTCTCCCCACCAGGTTGTTGGATCATAGAATCATAGAAGCCAGTGAACACCCCGTTGGCACATGTCTGGAAGGGCTGATGGGGCAGGTCACATGGGATTTTACCATGTGGCCAACTGGTGTCCCTCGTGGCACTGGGGGCAAGAGAGTGGTACATCCTGGCAAGGAAGCCCAGAAAAGCCTAAAATGGGAATAGTAGAGAAAAAATCAATTAAACATTCAGCCGTTTTGTTTGAGTCAAGAGCTTCCTGAGCTTGGTCACCGTGTCCCTCTCACCCATTCTCCCTGTGACATCCCTGCTCTCATCCCCGTGGCCAAAGGGGCTCCTGGTAAATGCAGTTCTTGTGGCTGCTGGCACCCAACCAGTGGTGAGGAACGTCCGTGTCCCCATCCAGCCTGCACACAGCCCAGCTGTGACTTTTCTGTTAGAATCTTGATGAAGTTGCTCTTAAACCTGGCTGCATTTCAGGAACATTGTCCCTTGTGGAAATAAAAAACCTCACTTACTGTCTAGCATTCAGCTAGATTGTCTTTACTTGGAAGAGGAACTTTTAAACTTTCTCAACAAAGTTCATTTTCTTTGAAGTGGTGAAATAATTCCTAGTGTGAGCTCCAAAAAGACCTTTTAAATTTTCCTGCCTGAACCTCTGGCCGTCGCATGGGGCATGATGGACACTGACGAGGTCATCTCCCTATTTGCTTTCAGCGCCTTCAAAAGATATGTCTGACAACTTTGATGCAACCCAAAACCCAATGCATATCTTCCTCCTTCTCTATCTAGTTTAAATATATATATATACACACACACACACACTTGGAGAGGAATGAAGCTGTGAATATGGTGGATAAGGTCACGCTGTTAAGGGTGGTGAAGGTCACACCATCTGACACACGTCAGATGAAAAGCTCGAGGAAGAACACTCAGCCAACTGCTCAGAGCAGTTTTTCATCCTTTCTGCGGAGGGAGCAGCTCTCGGCAGCGCAACCCCAGTCTTTGTGGGGCAAAGAACTGTGTATTTCATGTAGAATGCAGCATAAAAATTCACCTTTAACAAATGTGGCATACATGAAAATGCCAAACTTCACTCTCCCTCTGTCCCCGCTCACGGTCATGTTTAAGGGAGGGAGAGAGGAAATTGCTTTTCCCCATCCCTGTTCGTCTCGTGTTCTCCCTGGGATGAGAGGATGCTCTCCAAGCTTGCTTTGGAGCTGCACAGCCCTTGCTGTAAGGGACTGGGCTCTGTTGCTGGGGGTCAGTTGGCTCTTTGCAGGGTGCGGGTGAGGCTGTGCCCCGTCCTGCTCCAGGCTGGCCCTAGATTTACAGGGTCACTGCTCCGACGGGCTCGTACCACCCCGATAGCGACTGCGAACCCGGCGCACACCCCAGCGCCAGCTCCAGCCTCCCCGCTATTCCCGAATCCAAAGTACAGATGGCTCCGGGGTGGCTTTTCTTGGCACCTCCCAGCGAAGCCTAGAGAGGGCATCTGCTGAAAACAACTGCTTCCAAGGAGCGGGCTCCTCGCCCTCTCTCCCTGCCGGGTGCTCCCATCTGGATCTCCCACTGACCTCGCCGGCTGCGCGGCGCCGGGTTAAACGCGCCGGCTTTAGTGAGGTACCTCCAACAGCTTCAGGCAACAAATGTATTTCACGCGCAGCCCTCCTGTACCTCTCCTTGATGTTCTAAGGCAATGAGAAAGAAGTGTTAAATTTGTTCTTGGCTACTTTTCCTTGCAACTCCCAAAGGCACCGGTTACAAACTGAATCAGTTATCAGCTAGTTAGGCTGGCAGTTCCCGAAGGTACTGCATGAATACTGATAGGGACCCATGCATTATTCAGTGCGAAGAGCAGAGGAAAATGAGCAACACGTCCAAAACAAGAACAGCAGTGGCAGTAAGGGAATAATTAGCGAGCTGTCACTTGTCCCTGTCAGTATTCCCTCCCTTAACACATGAGGGAAAATAATAAAAAAGGGTAAGATCATCTTGCAAGCTCTGCTCTTAAATATGCAGCTGGTAGGTTAAAATACAATGATAAAGGGGAGAGGATAGAGAGCTCTGATACAGTTTTCAAAAGATATGGCCTCCATTTCCATGGAGACTATATTTTTTTTTTATTTTTTTTTTTAATCCCACAGGCATTGGGTTATACAATAAGTCCCTGCCTTAAATATCAGCCCATGTGCAACAGCATGAAAGGGACATGGCTCTAACAGGGGGGCTTATCCCAGGGAAAATATTTAGGACTTTTTTTTTTCCCCTCCCTTTCTGCAACGCACAACTGAAGAGAATGAATTTGAGAGGGACTGGGTTCACTGAAATTGGCTCTGCTGAACAAGTTGGTGGCTCCAAAACAAAGCATACGAGCAGGGGAATCCTGTAGCCAGGGTGCCAGTGCCCTGAGCTATTCCCCCAGCACATCCCAATCCCCTCCCCAGCCCCCCCGAGAGGCTGGAGGTTTCAGGGAGGCAGCTGAAACACTGCAAAGTTTATCTGGAGTAGACTATTAACTAATTAAGCAGTTTGTGGGGTGATGAGAATAGAGTGGTTCTGCTGCAATCTATTAAATAGCCTTCAGAGCTTCTCATGGGGAAGCAGAGAGCGGAGCTGGGGTCTGTTCCCCGCAGGGTGCAGGTGCCCGTGGGCCAGCGATGCTGGGATGAGGTTGCCCATGCCCCGTGCAGCCTGGGGGATCTGGCTCCCACTGGATTTCACTGGACCACAGCAATAGAAGGTCACCGTGGGTGTTTTCCCAGAGTCTTCCCATACCTCGGCGGTGGCAGGCGCCGTGGCCGGGCTCTCAGGACAACGGGGAAGATGCTGCTGCAGAGGAAGGCTCTTTCCCTGCATCCCTGAGCAGATCCATCTGCCTCTGCAACAGGCACTCACTCCATCATCGCCGAGCTCCAGCCCTGCCACGCTAATTCCCATCAGGGAAGAGGTTTGTGCAATGCACAGAGAGATTGTATTCACAGCAGCATCAGCAGTGGCTTCCCTGAAATATCCTGACATGGATCCCTCCAGACAATCTGCCACCGTCACGGCGAAGCTGCAGAGTCGATGGGAAGGGGGAAGAGGGCAGGTTCTCCAGCATGTGGCCCACCACGGACCTGAAGCTGCCGAGATTCACCAGCAGATTTCAACCCTCTCACACAGCAAACCACCGCCGAGATCAGCGACTGCGATGTTTAGAAAAGCTATTAATGAGCCCGGCTTATTTCAGAGATCTGTAACACTTACGTCATTGAGAGGACCCACTTCCCTCGTTCTTTCTCTGCCCTGATTTCTTAGAAGGCAGTTTTGGAGAAGGCGCCGGCAGAGCTCTGCGGGGAGCGGGGCGGAGGGACGGCTCCTGGCGAGGGGTCCGGGGTCCTGCGGGAGGGAGGGAGGGAGGGAGGGACAGGGGGAGCCAAGCTCTGAAAACGCTGTTAAATCAAAACAAAGGGAAGGAAAACAAGCGTTATCAGAAGTGTCTGCAAGTGGCTCCCATCCAGCTCCCCAAAAGCCAGGCGAGGTTCTTCAGCAGCCCTCTTCCCGCCCTGGGAGGACGTTCTTCTTTGAAGTCCCTTCTTTTTTTCCCCAAAATATGTTTCTTTGTTTTTTTTCCCTGCTTCTGCCTAGCAGCCGGTGGGATAACAGCTCTCGGCGTATAGTCTCATGCTATAAAAATGCACGCAAAGCAAAGCATTTTCATGTCAGGTTTTTATAAGCCCTTTCTAGCTCCTGACTAATCCGTGCCCAGCCCAGCCTCTGACATGCCAGAGTTCCCTTTGAGATCCTGCCACAGATTTGCACAGATGACTCTGTGTTTGATTGACACAAGATGTTATAGATAGTCCCCTATTTAACCCTTATCCCAGCACAGATTCACAGGAAGTCTTTTTGCTCCTCAAACGTCTTTCATGGGTGTCCTTAAACCAATGTCTAGGTGGCCATTTTCTTTTCCTATCACACATGCTGCACGTCGCTCTAGGTCTTCGATGAACGATTTGCTGGAAAATATATTTCATCCCACAAAGCCTGTGTATGCACTGGGAGAGGAAAACTGGAGAGATTTCCCATCAACTAAACAAGCATCGTTGGTGTCAAGAGCCTGTATTTTTGCATAAGCACCCACAGGTTCTTCAGCCTCCCTTGCTGAATGAGATCCCCGGCAGGGATGAATATTCATAAGAAATAACTGGGAAGAGCTGTGATTTTCAGCCGAGCAAAATATCCTGGGGGGAGAAGGAGTGTACTTTCTCGGATGCTTCTCTAGCGTACGCTCAGCCCCAGGTGATACCCTCCAAGCTCCATAGATGGGGCTCGGAAAGCAGCTCAGGGCTGGCACGGAGCCATAACCATCACAAATCACTGCTTCTCTGCCGAGGCAAAGAACTGTCCCCCTGAACTCAAAGGAGCCATGCTGACTTTAAACCAGCCCCAAATCAGATGTGTTCTTCTCATTTCAACCTTGCGGGTCAGACCCTGAGCTCCAAACTCCCAATTTTAAGGGTAGAAGAGATTTCTGCCCCGCTCTGGGTGGGTTTTGCTTGCTCAGCCCTCTCCACTCCATGCAGTTATATTCCCTCCTGTATTTCCCTGCTGCTGTAGCTGCAGAGGTGGCAGGGCCGGCTCCGCTGACGGTGTCATTATTGCTGTCACACACCCAGGACTGACAGGGAACAGGGAGCACCAGGAACCTGATGTTCTGCCACCGCCGCCCGGCTCTTCGCATCCCCACCTGGAATTCCAGGACCTTTGTTGGAAGCGGTTGGGGTTCGATGGCAGGAGGATGCGCGACTCGGGCGGTGGAGAGTGAACAATTTGGCACGGAGCATTCCTCGTTATTCCGTCAAGGAGTCCGCGTGTCAATCGATGGGCTAACAATTATGATCAATGTCAACAGGAAAAAACAAAAAAAAACCCCAAAACCACCATTAAGCGGTGAGTAACGTGCGCAGGCACCAAGCCTTGGGGCTACCAGGGCTGGGTTTGCTGCCTGGGGAGAGCATCCAGGCCTGGGGAAGGGATGGGGACAAGGTCACAAAGCCCAGACCCTCCTTCCCAAGCTCACCCAAGCGAGATGCCTTCATGCCACTTTGGATTTTAATTGCCAAGATGCGGGGTGTGGAGTTTGCCAGCAGATCCAGCTCACCCTTCGCATGTGGCATGAACGTGGTGTGGGCTCCTGGGCAGGTTCCAAGCACATGGGTGGGCACCTGGGCATGGACCCTTCTGATGGCAGCACTGAAGCAGTCGGTTCATTGTCATTCGAAAGCCACTGTGATTTCTCCAAAGAAACTGAGCCACAGAATCACAGAATGGTTAGAGTTGGAAGGGACCTTAAAGCCCATCCAGTGCCACCCCCTGCCCTGGGCAGGGACACCTCCCACCACACCAGGTTGCTCCAAGCCCCCTCCGACCTGCCCTTTAACCCCTCCAGGGATGGGGCAGTCACAGTTTCTCTGGGCAATGATCTGCTCTGACTTTTTTACACTAGTGCTCCAGTGCCTGAGACATGGCTGGCGTGTCAACGGGCTGGACATTATGAGGAGCACATGGTCCTGGCACCAGAAAGGCCCCAGTTCAGCAGAGCCAAGCCCAGGCTGGTACTAGTGTCTGGCTTTGGAAGGTCTGCTCCTCCGACCTCTTTTCGGGCACCTCCCCAGCTCCTACAAAATGTGCTGTGCTGGTGACCCCAGCAAGTGGTCACACAAGTGCTGGTTGCTCCCCTGGTTTCGGTAGAGCATCCTTTCATCTGCAGGGATGGCGAGGGGGCTGTGCCCAGGGTAGGCTGGCACCCCGAGCAGCTGAGCCTTGATGTGAGGGTGCCATCCTGTAATTAATGCAGCTCAGACACACCTGATGTGCCATCCGGGGGAGATGCGAGAGCATTTCAGAAGAATGCTTGATGCCCTCTGTCACTCATCGCCGGGAATAATGCTCCTCTCTGCTGTCACACTGCGCTCGTAGGATCTTGAATTAAACAGTGGCTCTTTTGATGCTGCTGAAGTAACTGTTGCATTAATTATCCATAGAATTTGCACATGCACCTTACATGGTGAAAAAAGGTGTGCTTCCCCAAGACTAATGCAAATTTGAATTCTCAGCCCACCCTCCCTCCCCACCAAATTGCCCACCAAGTCTCTTGGACGTCCAGAACGTGTTGTGCCCAGGCACTTCCCTATTGTTTATTAATGAACCAAACCTTGAAAGTAGAAGATCTTTGCCAGAGGTTATTTTTACTACCACGTTAGTTAAGGCTGAGAGTATTATTTTACATACCGATGAATAATTTACCTGCCATTAAAAAAAAACCAAAAAACAAAAAACAACTTATTCTGAAAGAATGGTCAGCGCTGGGCACCCGTCACCCGGGCGGTGAGAAGGTGCTGAAAAGTGGGATTTCATAAGTACAGCCTCTGAAATTTCCCTGCAAAGCTGCCCTGGGAGGAAGGTCTTAAACGGCTGCGCAAAATAAAAATGTCCACAGCAGCAGGGCTTTCACGAGGTGCGGCTGAATCTTGAAGTTTATAGCTTAAAAAATAATATTAAATAGAATAATCGTGCTGCTACATTTTTTTGCTTGTGCTTTTCCTGAGATCTCTATTTCCCCCTTAGATTCTCCACACCTACGGATTATTTATAGCATACCAGAACTCGAGCCTTATAAAATACCATGCATGACTTCTCCTTGCACTCGGTGCTCAGGGAGACTAAGCACTATTGGTAAAAGATTTAACTTATTAATAGAGTAAAGCTAGAACAAAGCTCCGTAATTTGGTATTGGCTTTCCCAACCTGATTGTGTTTATTTAGAAAGCAGCTAAGACACAGGCATGTGGGGCTATAAATCAGCAGAAAATCAAATGCTAACATGTAAATAAATTGCAAATCAGCTGAGAAATTGGTTTCATTTTGAGACGATAAAGCATATTTCTCCTGTACTGATTTTATAAGGTGCCCCTTAAGAATTGTAATATTTCTGTGTGGTAATGATAAACATTAGTGAGTTGCTTTAGAAATGAAAAAATGGCAACCCTGTGGGGATTTGAAAAACATATGCACTTCAAATTTGAAAATCCAATTTAACTGTCCATTATATGGAGAATAAAAAAAGGTAAGGATAGGATAATTTTGCAGTTACACAGCATTTGACTAAATCTGATTCAGGGATGACAGCTACACTTTAAAAGCTACATGTCTGAATGTAAGGAGACAGCAAATCATTTATTTATGATTGTAATCTAGCTCCTGTCTAACAAGTTAACAACTGTGCAGAGTGCTCCCTGAGTGGAGGCAGCCTGTGTAGGCTTGTCAGTTAGCACTTTTTAAAACACTTTTCATAGAATTTCTGTTAAAAAAAAAAAATAAAATAAAATAAAAGAGACAAAAGAGAGTCCCTGTCAAATTTACCAAAACAAGCAGATGTTAAAATTGCAAAAGTTTGAAGAAACAAATCCTGTTCTTAATTCCATACAAAGCCCCTTTTGCGAAAAGGTACGCGGTAATGAGAGATGCAAACAACAAAAATCAGGTCTCTGGCACAAACCTGCCCTTCTTCAACCCACCCCCCCTTTTCGGGAGCCTCCGTGGGTTCCTGGGGACCCTCAGCCTGTGGGGACCAGACTAGTGGGGGTCCTGCTCCGTGCCTGCTCCATTGGGCATCTCTTTGCTGGAGGTACCGTGTTTTGGGCGTTGGGGTCTTGACTCCCATGGCCATGTCCACAGTGTTTTGTACCAGTGGTGCCCATCACACCCTGTCCACCAGTTTCCCTACGTCTTGACCCCGTTCCAGCCATACCTTGGATCAGGGTAAGGCTGCCCGAGCAGAGCAGTGACGTGATTGCAGTTGTCTCAAAGTGAAATATTGGTGGAAGGGGTTTTAAGGCCACTAAATCACCCGAACGGTTATGAAGAGCTATGAAGAGGTAGAATTTACCCCAGAGCTCTAATGTGATACAGGTAATCTAATATTGATATTATATTTACTTTCATTTTAAACCCTCTCAGTACCAAAGGTCTAGGAGGCAAATAATGTGACGACATGTTTTCCTGATGAGTAACAGGGAAGAACTGGTGAATTGTGGTCCATGGCCCCCGTGTCCACATCAGACAGCCTGGTAGAAACCATCACAACACACAGGACTATCCACCAGCTGAAGAACTGGGACAAATGGGGAAAAAACCAGTATGGCGTTAGAGGAGGAAGTACTTTGTGAGAGAAGATTTGGGTTTCTTTAGGAGAAGGTGACAAGTGTGCCATGGGGAGGTGTTGGGCAAGGTCTTTGGCAAAGTCCCTGAGAAGGCACCAGGCCCAGCTGGAGGCAGTGGCTCCGCGTGGCATGGCTGAAGGACAGCACCAAGAAATCAGAATAAATTGCTGGTTTTCAGAGGGGAGATTCACGGGACCTGCACTGGAGCCAGTGCTGGAAGAGGAGATAGTAAATGAGCCAGAAATGGGGCGAGACGGCAAAGTTTGCTGATGGCACACTGTGACCTGTCTTCCTAAAGGCAGGGACAGCTGCAAAAGTCCCCGAGATATCTTACTGGAGAGAGGGACTGGGCAGAGGCAGATGAAATTCAAAGTAAGAAAGTGTAAAATCTTGAATTCTGTGGGAGGTGCAGAACTGGAAATCTCATCTTTACGTGCACGGAGGACTCTGTACTGATGGCCAGCACCCAGGAGTCAAAACTGAGGGCTGCAATAAATAACTCCATGGAAACACTGGCTCAACTTCCAGAAGTGGCCCAAAAACAAATCAAATATTGGGAATTATTAGGGGAAAAACTAAGGACCAAAGAGAGAGCACTGCGCTGCTGTAGACATCCATGTAGCAGCCATAGCCTGAATCCTGCATTATTCTGTCCCTACTCCATGACACGAAAACAGAGATAGAATTAAGAAAGGTTGAGAGCGGGACCCCAGGGATGAGCAGGGATAAAGGCAAGATTCCCTGGGTTAAGGCTTTTCAGCCTGGAACAGAGATGTCTGAGGAGGGGCACAGCAGAAATCTGTGAATTAGTAGAGTGAACAAGGATTCACTGCTGATTTTTTCTCATCACACAAGAAGAAAGGGCATGAAGAAGGACCAGCCATAGGTTGAAGCCAAGCAGCAGGGAGGGCTGGCTCACGTGCATGATTAAACCCCAGATATCTTTCACTGATATGGTGAAAGCTAAAATTTACATGGGTTCAAAAAGCTACCGGACAAATTAATGGCAGAAAAATCCATCAAACATCCATACATAGACATTATTTCTGGCTCTGAAAGATCTCGAGCCATAAATTACTGGAGGTTAATAGAGTATTTGATGAAGTATCATTGTTCGCTTGCTCTGTTCTTACGCTCTTCAGTGGGTGTTTGCTGTTGCTCTCTCCCAGAGACAAGACACAATAGCTATTTTTATGCTCTTAACATGTTCTTTTACCTGGTGGAGATGTACCTAATGTTCAACATAAATCAACCGCTCATGTTTGATGTGACCAGCCTCCTTGAAGCCTGTGACTACGCTCCCATTTGTTTCCACAGGGTCTGGATTGTACCTGTTGCTCTCAAATGCAAGCACGTAACCAATGCCACTGGTGCTGTCCCCACTCTCAACTGGAAAGGCAGCCCTTTCCAGCATCCTCTGTCTGTCCCACTTTAGGGACTATTTCCATAAATTGATCCCTTTTCTCAGCTTTTCAAAATAATTACCAGCCACCCCAGGGATGCTCTCAGGGGGTGGTGCCATCTCTGCATGGAGATATAGATGAAAAAGGTCTTTTGGGTTCCTCACACTGAGTCTCTGTTAATGGGAAACTGGCCATAAGACCTGGTTTGATAAATTTTGGGTGACAGGAGTTGAGACTGGACTTCTCCCAGTTTGGACTGGATTTTCCACTGCCATAGAAGTGGAGTAACAGTGGTTTCTTGTCCATTAGAGGGTGTGTTGGACCCAGCTGTGGATGCCTGAGGGGACTAGAGCAGGTCCAGTTCCACAGCCTGCTGTGTCCCCTCTTGGATTTGGCCACCTCCGTTATTGGGGGGGTCCTGGAAGCACATGCCCCCCCTCCTCCGAGCTCCCTATTTGCAGTCACGGGCACCCCAGGGTGCACAGCTAGGCAGGTTCATCACTCCAAGCTTCTCCTGGCACTTCTCACTCTGAGAGGGGTTGTTTTTTTGGAGCCACAGGACAGGGGGGAATTTTTACTTTGTGTTTCCTGACTTCTGTTCCAGTTTTTAACAAGAAGAGAACTAAAAAACCCACCTGTCTGTGCACCTTCCCCTTCACTGAAGGACAAAACCTCTCCGGGTGTCTCCCCACCGGGGTCAGGGTGATGGAGACAGCAGAGATGTCCTGCAGGTGCCAAAAGCACCTCCAGATGTGCGGGAGGAGGGGGGCTGGGGGCAGCCCCACCGGGAGGGAGCACGTTTGTTTATTGTGCGTGAGAATCACAAGGCTCTAAACTAAAAGGGAGAAAGTTTGAGATGGTGGTTGTCAGATAGTATCACCCTCACACCCTCCGCCGCATGTTAATAAGTGTAAGTAAACACAAGCAGTCTCTGCCTGTTTATTTATCTTGGATTCGGTCAGCGGCTGGAAAGACAAGAGTTTTGCTTTTTCAGATAAAATAATTCTTTCCAGATAGAAAACGCCGGGTTTGTAATTCATGATTTTTCCCTTTTTTTTTTTGATGCAGGGGGGAGAAATGTACCGGCAGAGTCTCAGTGATGCAGGTAGAGCTTGGTTGTTTTTAAACGATATTTTTCTGATAAGATATTTGAAATATGCTTTGAAAATAGCCAACAGCAGAGCCTTTTGGAAAAAAATCTGCAGCAGGAGAGTCGGAGCTGCTGACTGCACTCTCTCTGGCCACTTATTCTTCGGCTGGAAAGGAATGCCTACAGTGTTATTTAAATTAGATTAAAAGTAAAAGTGTTTTAAACAGTGTCGCAGTCTGCCACAGTCTTTTTTCTTAAGGGAGGGAGACAAAAAAATTGAAAAAAATCAATGTTTAATTAGGATGGCTGGGGTGTTAGGTAATTGCAGTTTTCCCTCCCTGCGTCCTCACGCTTTCTGTGCCTCGAAAGAACAAAAAAAAAAGATAAAAAAAAATAAAATAAATGTCACTCTTGTGGTTTTGAAGATGAACTGTTGGTTGCTACCGTGTCATGGCTGGAAGCCTCGGGGTGGCTGCCTGGAGCCTGGGCTGAGCAAACAGACCCTTTGGCAGCCGCTGGCAGCCGGGGCCGGGCTGGGCTGCAGTTTGGCAGCGGAAGCCAGGAGGCCGTGGAAAATGGCACCGTTAAAGCAGCCAGCAATCTGTGGGGTCCTCAGAACCTTATCATCCATGCGAGTCAACAACTGTGCTAAATTGAAATGGTAGAGTTGATTAAACGCCGTATTTAAGGCCCCATAAAAGAAAGGCGGCAAGGCAAGGAAGGGAGCGGGGCGAGGGCGGCGCGGGGGGGAGCGGCGGCGTTGGGAGGGTTTATCTCACCACGAGCAGCAGGCTCAGCCACTGATCTAATCAAATTATTCAGCATTAAAAAAACTGCCAAGGCATTCCAGTGCTGCAGCTTCCAGAGGCCCAGCTGGGATCAAATGCTAATCAACATCTCCGCGATATTTATTCCCACTGTCAGTCTGGTACGTGTTTGTTTTCCGAGCACTGCATACTAAAGCTGAAGGATCAAGATGAATTGGTGGAGATGGGAGATGATGAGCAGCCGGGCTAAACCTATAGGAAAAATATTGGTTATTGGGAAATGGGGCCGGTGAGAGATGGCTGGAGGGAGACACGGAGATGGGATGCAGCCACCAGCCAGCAGGAACCACCGTGGAGTGGTGGCA
>NW_015090850.1:262223-274723 GCF_001431845.1 Calidris pugnax
GGTGAGAAGGTGCTGAAAAGTGGGATTTCATAAGTACAGCCTCTGAAATTTCCCTGCAAAGCTGCCCTGGGAGGAAGGTCTTAAACAGCTGCGCAAAATAAAAATGTCCACAGCAGCAGGGCTTTCACGAGGTGCGGCTGAATCTTGAAGTTTATAGCTTAAAAAATAATATTAAATAGAATAATCGTGCTGCTACATTTTTTTGCTTGTGCTTTTCCTGAGATCTCTATTTCCCCCTTAGATTCTCCACACCTACGGATTATTTATAGCATACCAGAACTCGAGCCTTATAAAATACCATGCATGACTTCTCCTTGCACTCGGTGCTCAGGGAGACTAAGCACTATTGGTAAAAGATTTAACTTATTAATAGAGTAAAGCTAGAACAAAGCTCCGTAATTTGGTATTGGCTTTCCCAACCTGATTGTGTTTATTTAGAAAGCAGCTAAGACACAGGCATGTGGGGCTATAAATCAGCAGAAAATCAAATGCTAACATGTAAATAAATTGCAAATCAGCTGAGAAATTGGTTTCATTTTGAGACGATAAAGCATATTTCTCCTGTACTGATTTTATAAGGTGCCCCTTAAGAATTGTAATATTTCTGTGTGGTAATGATAAACATTAGTGAGTTGCTTTAGAAATGAAAAAATGGCAACCCTGTGGGGATTTGAAAAACATATGCACTTCAAATTTGAAAATCCAATTTAACTGTCCATTATATGGAGAATAAAAAAAGGTAAGGATAGGATAATTTTGCAGTTACACAGCATTTGACTAAATCTGATTCAGGGATGACAGCTACACTTTAAAAGCTACATGTCTGAATGTAAGGAGACAGCAAATCATTTATTTATGATTGTAATCTAGCTCCTGTCTAACAAGTTAACAACTGTGCAGAGTGCTCCCTGAGTGGAGGCAGCCTGTGTAGGCTTGTCAGTTAGCACTTTTTAAAACACTTTTCATAGAATTTCTGTTAAAAAAAAAAAATAAAATAAAATAAAAGAGACAAAAGAGAGTCCCTGTCAAATTTACCAAAACAAGCAGATGTTAAAATTGCAAAAGTTTGAAGAAACAAATCCTGTTCTTAATTCCATACAAAGCCCCTTTTGCGAAAAGGTACGCGGTAATGAGAGATGCAAACAACAAAAATCAGGTCTCTGGCACAAACCTGCCCTTCTTCAACCCACCCCCCCTTTTCGGGAGCCTCCGTGGGTTCCTGGGGACCCTCAGCCTGTGGGGACCAGACTAGTGGGGGTCCTGCTCCGTGCCTGCTCCATTGGGCATCTCTTTGCTGGAGGTACCGTGTTTTGGGCGTTGGGGTCTTGACTCCCATGGCCATGTCCACAGTGTTTTGTACTCAGTGGTGCCCATCACACCCTGTCCACCAGCTTCCCTACGTCTTGACCCCGTTCCAGCCATACCTTGGATCAGGGTAAGGCTGCCCGAGCAGAGCAGTGACGTGATTGCAGTTGTCTCAAAGTGAAATATTGGTGGAAGGGGTTTTAAGGCCACTAAATCACCCGAACGGTTATGAAGAGCTATGAAGAGGTAGAATTTACCCCAGAGCTCTAATGTGATACAGGTAATCTAATATTGATATTATATTTACTTTCATTTTAAACCCTCTCAGTACCAAAGGTCTAGGAGGCAAATAATGTGACGACATGTTTTCCTGATGAGTAACAGGGAAGAACTGGTGAATTGTGGTCCATGGCCCCCGTGTCCACATCAGACAGCCTGGTAGAAACCATCACAACACACAGGACTATCCACCAGCTGAAGAACTGGGACAAATGGGGAAAAAACCAGTATGGCGTTAGAGGAGGAAGTACTTTGTGAGAGAAGATTTGGGTTTCTTTAGGAGAAGGTGACAAGTGTGCCATGGGGAGGTGTTGGGCAAGGTCTTTGGCAAAGTCCCTGAGAAGGCACCAGGCCCAGCTGGAGGCAGTGGCTCCGCGTGGCATGGCTGAAGGACAGCACCAAGAAATCAGAATAAATTGCTGGTTTTCAGAGGGGAGATTCACGGGACCTGCACTGGAGCCAGTGCTGGAAGAGGGGACAGTAAATGAGCCAGAAATGGGGCGAGACAGCAAAGTTTGCTGATGGCACACCAGGACCTGTCTTCCTAAAGGCAGGGACAGCTGCAAAAGTCCCCGAGATATCTTACTGGAGAGAGGGACTGGGCAGAGGCAGATGAAATTCAAAGTAAGAAAGTGTAAAATCTTGAATTCTGTGGGAGGTGTAGAACTGGAAATCTCATCTTTACGTGCACGGAGGACTCTGTACTGATGGCCAGCACCCAGGAGTCAAAACTGAGGGCTGCAATAAATAACTCCATGGAAACACTGGCTCAACTTCCAGAAGTGGCCCAAAAACAAAACAAATATTGGGAATTATTAGGGGAAAAACTAAGGACCAAAGAGAGAGCACTGCGCTGCTGTAGACATCCATGTAGCAGCCATAGCCTGAATCCTGCATTACTCTGTCCCTACTCCATGACACGAAAAGGGCGATGGAATTAAGAAAGGTTGAGAGCGGGACCCCGGGGATGAGCAGGGATAAAGGCAAGATTCCCTGGGTTAAGGCTTTTCAGCCTGGAACAGAGATGTCTGAGGAGGGGCACAGCAGAAATCTGTGAATTAGGAGAGTGAACAAGGACTCACTGCTGATTTTTTCTCATCACACAAGAAGAAAGGGCATGAAGAAGGACCAGCCATAGGTTGAAGCCAAGCAGCAGGGAGGGCTGGGCTCACGTGCATGATTAAACCCCAGATATCTTTCACTGATATGGTGAAAGCTAAAATTTACATGGGTTCAAAAAGCTACCGGACAAATTAATGGCAGAAAAATCCATCAAACATCCATACATAGACATTATTTCTGGCTCTGAAAGATCTCGAGCCATAAATTACTGGAGGTTAATAGAGTATTTGATGAAGTATCATTGTTCGCTTGCTCTGTTCTTACGCTCTTCAGTGGGTGTTTGCTGTTGCTCTCTCCCAGAGACAAGACACAATAGCTATTTTTATGCTCTTAACATGTTCTTTTACCTGGTGGAGATGTACCTAATGTTCAACATAAATCAACCGCTCATGTTTGATGTGACCAGCCTCCTTGAAGCCTGTGACTACGCTCCCATTTGTTTCCACAGGGTCTGGATTGTACCTGTTGCTCTCAAATGCAAGCACGTAACCAATGCCACTGGTGCTGTCCCCACTCTCAACTGGAAAGGCAGCCCTTTCCAGCATCCTCTGTCTGTCCCACTTTAGGGACTATTTCCATAAATTGATCCCTTTTCTCAGCTTTTCAAAATAATTACCAGCCACCCCAGGGATGCTCTCAGGGGGTGGTGCCATCTCTGCATGGAGATATAGATGAAAAAGGTCTTTTGGGTTCCTCACACTGAGTCTCTGTTAATGGGAAACTGGCCATAAGACCTGGTTTGATAAATTTTGGGTGACAGGAGTTGAGACTGGACTTCTCCCAGTTTGGACTGGATTTTCCACTGCCATAGAAGTGGAGTAACAGTGGTTTCTTGTCCATTAGAGGGTGTGTTGGACCCAGCTGTGGATGCCTGAGGGGACTAGAGCAGGTCCAGTTCCACAGCCTGCTGTGTCCCCTCTTGGATTTGGCCACCTCCGTTATTGGGGGGGTCCCGGAAGCACATGCCCCCCCTCCTCCGAGCTCCCTATTTGCAGTCACGGGCACCCCAGGGTGCACAGCTAGGCAGGTTCATCACTCCAAGCTTCTCCTGGCACTTCTCACTCTGAGAGGGGTTGTTTTTTTGGAGCCACAGGACAGGGGGGAATTTTTACTTTGTGTTTCCTGACTTCTGTTCCAGTTTTTAACAAGAAGAGAACTAAAAAACCCACCTGTCTGTGCACCTTCCCCTTCACTGAAGGACAAAACCTCTCCGGGTGTCTCCCCACCGGGGTCAGGGTGATGGAGACAGCAGAGATGTCCTGCAGGTGCCAAAAGCACCTCCAGATGTGCGGGAGGAGGGGGGCTGGGGGCAGCCCCACCGGGAGGGAGCACGTTTGTTTATTGTGCGTGAGAATCACAAGGCTCTAAACTAAAAGGGAGAAAGTTTGAGATGGTGGTTGTCAGATAGTATCACCCTCACACCCTCCGCCGCATGTTAATAAGTGTAAGTAAACACAAGCAGTCTCTGCCTGTTTATTTATCTTGGATTCGGTCAGTGGCTGGAAAGACAAGAGTTTTGCTTTTTCAGATAAAATAATTCTTTCCAGATAGAAAACGCCGGGTTTGTAATTCATGATTTTTCCCTTTTTTTTTTTGATGCAGGGGGGAGAAATGTACCGGCAGAGTCTCAGTGATGCAGGTAGAGCTTGGTTGTTTTTAAACGATATTTTTCTGATAAGATATTTGAAATATGCTTTGAAAATAGCCAACAGCAGAGCCTTTTGGAAAAAAATCTGCAGCAGGAGAGTCGGAGCTGCTGACTGCACTCTCTCTGGCCACTTATTCTTCGGCTGGAAAGGAATGCCTACAGTGTTATTTAAATTAGATTAAAAGTAAAAGTGTTTTAAACAGTGTCGCAGTCTGCCACAGTCTTTTTTCTTAAGGGAGGGAGACAAAAAAATTGAAAAAAATCAATGTTTAATTAGGATGGCTGGGGTGTTAGGTAATTGCAGTTTTCCCTCCCTGCGTCCTCACGCTTTCTGTGCCTCGAAAGAACAAAAAAAAAAGATAAAAAAAAATAAAATAAATGTCACTCTTGTGGTTTTGAAGATGAACTGTTGGTTGCTACCGTGTCATGGCTGGAAGCCTCGGGGTGGCTGCCTGGAGCCTGGGCTGAGCAAACAGACCCTTTGGCAGCCGCTGGCAGCCGGGGCCGGGCTGGGCTGCAGTTTGGCAGCGGAAGCCAGGAGGCCGTGGAAAATGGCACCGTTAAAGCAGCCAGCAATCTGTGGGGTCCTCAGAACCTTATCATCCATGCGAGTCAACAACTGTGCTAAATTGAAATGGTAGAGTTGATTAAACGCCGTATTTAAGGCCCCATAAAAGAAAGGCGGCAAGGCAAGGAAGGGAGCGGGGCGAGGGCGGCGCGGGGGGGAGCGGCGGCGTTGGGAGGGTTTATCTCACCACGAGCAGCAGGCTCAGCCACTGATCTAATCAAATTATTCAGCATTAAAAAAACTGCCAAGGCATTCCAGTGCTGCAGCTTCCAGAGGCCCAGCTGGGATCAAATGCTAATCAACATCTCCGCGATATTTATTCCCACTGTCAGTCTGGTACGTGTTTGTTTTCCGAGCACTGCATACTAAAGCTGAAGGATCAAGATGAATTGGTGGAGATGGGAGATGATGAGCAGCCGGGCTAAACCTATAGGAAAAATATTGGTTATTGGGAAATGGGGCCGGTGAGAGATGGCTGGAGGGAGACACGGAGATGGGATGCAGCCACCAGCCAGCAGGAACCACCGTGGAGTGGTGGCATGGGGCACAGCAGGACAGCACACCCTGTCCCCTCACATCCCTTGCACCCAGGTGCTGGCCAGTGGGAGATGGCTGGAGGGAGACATGGAGATGGGATGCAGCCACCAGCCAGCAGGAACCACCGTGGAGTGGTGGCATGGGGCACAGCAGGACAGCACACCCTGTCCCCTCACATCCCTTGCACCCAGGTGCCACTGTTGAAGCCCCTTTCACCCCCCCATCATCACTGGGTCCAGCACCAGCTCCTCAGCACGGTGGGAAGGATGGTACCCAGCAGTCTGGGGACAGCCACACCGAGCAGTGGCCCTGGGGACCCTCCAAGGCCACATGCAAACCAGCGAGGTCCTCCTTAAGCGCTAGCCACCGGAGCGCTAGGAGACTAATTAATTTCCTTTTTGTTTTTCAGAGTTTCATTTTTAAATTACAGTCTTCCCTCCTCTCTAATAAATACTCAACAATTAAAGCTTTTTTTTTTTCCCCGACATGCGATTCCAACATCTCAGTGTCCCACCCTCCTGTCCCCTTCCCTGCCATAAACAGATTCGTAAAAACTGCTTTTGACGCCCCAGCTGCCATTAGCCACTTAAAATCCCATAATTATCATCCTATCATGGGCCTGTTAACGAGCAGTAAAAATAAGGCCATTGAATATGGTAATTTATTCGTAAATTAGCCTAATGAGAATAGGTTTCAGACACTGTTTACTTTCTAGCTGCCTGTTTCGGTGCGGCGCAGGCTGGCTGCGCTGGGATGGCAAAGCTGTTTGTCGGTACGGGAGCCTCTGCCTGGGTGGCAGCCGTGGCTCCCGCTCCGGTGGGAAGAGCTGGTGTTCCAACTCCATCCCTGATCCCTCCCAGGGCTTCCCACACAGCCTTCTCCTCCTCTTCCATCAGTGGTACTGGTGGCACTGGGCACCGTACGGTGGGGATGCTCTGGGCACTGCCCGCACCCACCCAGACACTGCTGATGATGATGATTCCTCCTTCTTTTATAGCACTAAGGCTGGAAAAATGTGTTTGCTGCTGGAAAACTGCACTGTCTGCTCCCCAGGAGACCTCCCAGCCTTGTCTGCAGCGGCAGAGTCTTTTGCTTCCTCAGCCTCTTAATTTGTGGAGGTTAAAGACACGACGCCCAAAAAGCCCGAACCAGCTCGAAGCAGCAAAGTGTCTCCTCACAGAGCAGTTTTTCCAGTTTTCTGACCATCACGGCCTGTCCCTGCACTTTCCAGAGCTGGGTAAAAATACCAGGAGGAGAGCGACAGAAGATCATTGTGCCATAAACACCTCACAGTGCAAAATAATAAGAATTTTCCAGGGGCCAGCTTTAAGAAAGCAAAGAGTGAGGGTTCCAGGGGAGGCGGCAGAGGGAGGAAGCCTCAGTCCTGAGAAAATCAGAGGGAGAAATCTGGGGGTGCTTTTTGAAAGGGGGGAGGGATGTGTTGGGGTCCCTCACCCCGGGTGAGGGGATGCTTCCTGGTGACTTTCAGCAGGGTTCCTCAAGCAGCTGCACTGGCCAAGACAAGCAGCACCGAGGACCTGGCTCAGGGAAAGTGATGTCACCCGCTACCCTGGGGACAGGCAGGCAAAGCCCAGAGACGTGCTGTCCTCCTTGCTCTCTGCTCAAGGGAAACCTCTGCCAACAGCTGCCCCAGCGAGACCAGCACCCACAGGGGACACGGCAATCCCTTCAGCAAGGTCATTGCTGCATCCCCCAGCTCCTCCAGGCACCAGGACATCCCGCACACTGGTGAGAGCAGCAGTGGTCCCCATGCCAGCACCCACCTCAGAGCCACACGGGTCCAGCCCATGCTTGTGTCCCCTGTCTTCTGCTCAGAAAGCTGGAGGTTTAACCAGGGCTTGTCTGGCCACACTGGAGGAGAAAAAACTACTCCAGAGCAACTTGCCCAGCTCACTCAGGGAGGGAGCAGCGGTGGCCAGGACACGTCTGGTCCCATTTCTCCAGCTATTTTTAAGTGCAAATTCCCAGCAAATAAAGAAAAGGACATTGCTCACAACCTGCTGTGTTTAGCACCCCAAACCCGAACCACCGTGGAGTGGTGGCATGGGGCACAGCAGGACAGCACACCCTGTCCCCTCACATCCCTTGCACCCAGGTGCCACTGTTGAAGCCCCTTTCACCCCCCCATCATCACTGGGTCCAGCACCAGCTCCTCAGCACGGTGGGAAGGATGGTACCCAGCAGTCTGGGGACAGCCACACCGAGCAGTGGCCCTGGGGACCCTCCAAGGCCACATGCAAACCAGCGAGGTCCTCCTTAAGCGCTAGCCACCGGAGCGCTAGGAGACTAATTAATTTCCTTTTTGTTTTTCAGAGTTTCATTTTTAAATTACAGTCTTCCCTCCTCTCTAATAAATACTCAACAATTAAAGCTTTTTTTTTTTCCCCGACATGCGATTCCAACATCTCAGTGTCCCACCCTCCTGTCACCTTCCCTGCCATAAACAGATTCGTAAAAACTGCTTTTGACGCCCCAGCTGCCATTAGCCACTTAAAATCCCATAATTATCATCCTATCATGGGCCTGTTAACGAGCAGTAAAAATAAGGCCATTGAATATGGTAATTTATTCGTAAATTAGCCTAATGAGAATAGGTTTCAGACACTGTTTACTTTCTAGCTGCCTGTTTCGGTGCGGCGCAGGCTGGCTGCGCTGGGATGGCAAAGCTGTTTGTCGGTACGGGAGCCTCTGCCTGGGTGGCAGCCGTGGCTCCCGCTCCGGTGGGAAGAGCTGGTGTTCCAACTCCATCCCTGATCCCTCCCAGGGCTTCCCACACAGCCTTCTCCTCCTCTTCCATCAGTGGTACTGGTGGCACTGGGCACCGTACGGTGGGGATGCTCTGGGCACTGCCCGCACCCACCCAGACACTGATGATGATGATGATTCCTCCTTCTTTTATAGCACTAAGGCTGGAAAAATGTGTTTGCTGCTGGAAAACTGCACTGTCTGCTCCCCAGGAGACCTCCCAGCCTTGTCTGCAGCGGCAGAGTCTTTTGCTTCCTCAGCCTCTTAATTTGTGGAGGTTAAAGACACGACGCCCAAAAAGCCCGAACCAGCTCGAAGCAGCAAAGTGTCTCCTCACAGAGCAGTTTTTCCAGTTTTCTGACCATCACGGCCTGTCCCTGCACTTTCCAGAGCTGGGTAAAAATACCAGGAGGAGAGCGACAGAAGATCATTGTGCCATAAACACCTCACAGTGCAAAATAATAAGAATTTTCCAGGGGCCAGCTTTAAGAAAGCAAAGAGTGAGGGTTCCAGGGGAGGCGGCAGAGGGAGGAAGCCTCAGTCCTGAGAAAATCAGAGGGAGAAATCTGGGGGTGCTTTTTGAAAGGGGGGAGGGATGTGTTGGGGTCCCTCACCCCGGGTGAGGGGATGCTTCCTGGTGACTTTCAGCAGGGTTCCTCAAGCAGCTGCACTGGCCAAGACAAGCAGCACCGAGGACCTGGCTCAGGGAAAGTGATGTCACCCGCTACCCTGGGGACAGGCAGGCAAAGCCCAGAGACGTGCTGTCCTCCTTGCTCTCTGCTCAAGGGAAACCTCTGCCAACAGCTGCCCCAGCGAGACCAGCACCCACAGGGGACACGGCAATCCCTTCAGCAAGGTCATTGCTGCATCCCCCAGCTCCTCCAGGCACCAGGACATCCCGCACACTGGTGAGAGCAGCAGTGGTCCCCATGCCAGCACCCACCTCAGAGCCACACGGGTCCAGCCCATGCTTGTGTCCCCTGTCTTCTGCTCAGAAAGCTGGAGGTTTAACCAGGGCTTGTCTGGCCACACTGGAGGAGAAAAAACTACTCCAGAGCAACTTGCCCAGCTCACTCAGGGAGGGAGCAGCGGTGGCCAGGACACGTCTGGTCCCATTTCTCCAGCTATTTTTAAGTGCAAATTCCCAGCAAATAAAGAAAAGGACATTGCTCACAACCTGCTGTGTTTAGCACCCCAAACCCAGGAGCTAATGCTGGATGCCTTTTGGTGGCCAGCCACCAGCTAAAGCCACTGCTGGATTAAAATGCCCATCAATTGGGCACGAAGAAGGAAGAGGAGCCCTGAACTGACTCAGCTTTGAAGGCAGAGCTGCCGGGTCTGAACGCCGCGGCACCTGGTGGTTTTTTTTTCCAAGCTCCATCTTTGCAAACAGTTATTCTCAGGCAGTGGAGTGGTAATAAACCCCTGAATGAATGAGGATGAGAGGTCCTTTCAGGGAAGAGGTGAAGAGCTCTTGACTATGAGCCTTTCACCCTCTAGAGTATTTTCATTCCTAGGCTGGCTAAAAGCCAGGAAATAAATCTGCCGGGGCCAGAGCTTCTCCGCTGAGCAGCTGAGCCAGAGACAGCAGCACCCCCGGAGCTGCCACCCACCCCTTCTCCCCGGGTCCCCATGGGGAGGGGGCTCAGATCAGCCCCTCCACCAGCTCCTGCAAAGGGCTGGGCTGTGCTGGGGTGGTGGGGTTTGAATGATGCGTCTCGGGAGAAGCCTCAAGAGAATTAGTAATATTCCATGTGCCCTCGCAGGGGAAGGGGTGGAGTGCATGCAGCCCCTCAAGGGTGGGGGAAGCCTTGTTGTGCCAAGCCTGGCCCTTCAGTCCTTAGTGCTGCTGTAAAATGGGGTGAATTCGCCACTCTTCTGGCCATGTTCCCCTTGTTCCTTCAACTGAGACTTTTACCCGAGAGAATATGTGCAGCCCAGGCAGCTGTGGCACATCTGGCCTGGGAACAACCCCTGCTGGTGCAGAGGTGGCTGTCCCTGCCCGGAGGCAGAGCTGGAGCATCCTGTGCCATGGGGCAGCAGGTCCCTGCCCCAGGTTCTGGAGGGGCAGCAGTGCTGTGCCCCACGTTCTCCAGCTGGGGAAGGAGCCACCAACCCCCCCAACAGCAAAACAAGTGGGTCTGAACGGACATGAATGTCAAAGACACTTCCCAGGAAAGTGCCTGCACCCCTGGGTGCCCCGTTTCCTCCAAGCAGTGGTTTCTCCCCAGAAGAGCCCTCTTTTGGCCCAAAACAAGGGCAGGCACGGTCCTCAGCGTGTGCCCGTGATGGGGACCTGGCAGTGTCCAAGTCTGGAGGGGACCAGCCTCTCCCACACCCCCAGTGACAGCCCCTGCTGCCATCTGTCAGCGGGGACTGTGAAAATCAGATGCTCTGTTGTGGTAGCAAAAAATCCAGTAATTCATCCCATTCCTGTCAAGGATCCTGACTGGTTTCCAGTGCCCGATTTCTGCAGGAGGAGAGAGGGAAGAGCAAAGTCTCCTCCACAGTCCCAGCCTTGCTGCCTCCGACCGTTCCAGCGATGGCACTCTGCCGTGGCTCTACTCCTGCCTTCCCCTCTCCTAATTTAATTACAACTTGTTTCTCTCCAGCGATGGCACTCCGCCGTGGCTGTATTGCCTTTCCCTCTCCTAATTTAATTACAACTTGTTTCTTTACTAATTATAATGCTCGAATCATAGAAGAGCTTAAGGCCACCGTAGCGGGGAGGCTGGTGGCTGTCTCCTTTTTTTTTTGCTAAGATGGCCCCATTGTAATTTCACTTCCTTCTGATGGAGATTATAAACACTTTGTGTCAAACCACTTCCCAGCAGTTCTCACAGTGTGAAAACGATTGAGGTCAGGAGATGTGCACAACCTACCCATCAACTGGAGGAGATTCCTCAAACACTGACACGCAGCCGAGCGGCGGGGAGGTCACCTCGGGAAGAAACAATCCCTTCCAGCTGCTGAGCAAGTACCAAATTGCTGTGTGGGAAAATAATCGTGTGGAACACGGCGAAAATAGCTCCCCAGGTAATAAATGGTTAACAAAAGCAACCACTTCCACCCAGCATAAATAGGAACATAATCATTGTAAGTTAGTTAACCTATTAGTGGGTTGAAATAAAAGCAGCACATCCCTGAGTGAGACACAGAGAGTACTCTATTTGGTTCTTGGAAGAGCCAGGTCTGGAGAAGCCATGGAGGACACGGAAGAAATTCTTTCTTCTTGAGGAAGAAATTCTTTGGTGTGAGGGTGGTGAGAGCCTGGCCCAGGTTGCCCAGAGAAGCTGTGGCTGCCCCATCCCTGGAGGGGTTCAAGGCCAGGTTGGAGGGGGCTTGGAGCAACCTGGTCTGGTGGGAGGTGTCCCTGCCCAGGGCAGGGGGTGGCACTGGATGGGCTTCAAGCTCTCTTCCATCCCAAACCATTCTGTGATGATTCCGTGATCCTATGACATGAAAGGCTCAGTGGGAGAACGTGCTGATTCCAAACACTGCAGAGCGAGTGCCGGAGGTGTCTGTTGGATTGGGAAACCCCTGTGGGGTCTCCCCTTCCCCTCTTCCCTCCTCATGCATCCTTGAGTTTGCAATTTTGATTTAAAGAGGGATCAGATCAGGTATGAGATGTTCTTTCCCATATCTTCTCTATGAAGACACGGGGCTGCTCTGACACAGGCAGCAAACTGCAGCCCTATGGGTAGGGAGTGCATCAGCCAGACACAGAAAGACCATTTTGGGCTGTTGATTTCATTATGAATTTGTTCCTTGTCCCCAAGAGCCTTGCACTGGTTCAGGAAGTCATCTCACACCAAACAGGTACATGTGCTCAGGTGCTAAATCTCGTCCTCTCCGACAAGTTAAACCCACCAAATAGAACGGCTTTAAGGATCAGGAGAAAAGAAAAAAAAAGGCTTTTGGTGTGACCTGCCCCAAGTGTTCAGAGAAATCAAATATCTTCCAGAATTAGGAGAGTTTTTGTTCGTTCATAATCAATCCAAGGGAGGGCTCTGGTTCCAGTGGTGGCCGGGGCAATGGGCCACAGCCACCAGCTGCTCCCAGGAAAGCCCCCACCAGCCCATTCCCCTTCTGCCCCGACAGATCTGGGGGGGGGCTCCAGGCAGCCAAGCCCCAGCCCCCTTGGGAAGGTGGGGGGCTCTCCATCAAGAAGGTGAGGAGCTCTCCATCAAGAAAGCAGGGAGTTCTCCACAGAGAAGCTGGGGGGTTCTCCATAGGGAGGGCAGGGGGCTCCCCATAAGGAAGGTGGGTGGCTCT